>NC_086227.1:1040000-1187500 GCF_036321145.2 Pelmatolapia mariae
CACACACACACAGACACACACACAAACACACACAAACACACACACACACACAGACACACACACACACGCACAGACACACACAGACACAGACACACACACACACATAACTTTTCGCCCAGACTGCCTCAGCTCTCACAGGTTTCAGCGACTGAGCTGCAGTGGAGAAGCGGCTCCACAGACACACACAGACACACACACACAGACACACACACAGCTTTACTCAGTTTTGCCCTGTCGTGGTTGTGCGTCAGTATAAACCTCGTGTCATGGTTCTGATTGTAATCACAGGCTGCAGACCCCTGTACTTGTTTCAGAGACATTTTTATTACCTGGTACCACTCACACCTCGTCTTAGTGTTTCTTATTAAGCCTTCTTCTGATTGGCAAACAGCACATGGGTGGAGTTTCTGTTCTCGCAGACAAGGGAAGCAATCTTAAAATGATCATATTAGAGACATACACGCTCTCTGACATCATACAGAGCCAAAATTAGAAAAAAAAAGTCTGAAACAGTGTTTTAGAGAGGCTGGAGGCTAAGGTTATGGATCACGGGGATTACCTTCACGTACACTGAGCTAATTATGGTAACTGATGATGTTTAATATGAGCATCCAACTTTGTGACAGTCATACATATATATGAGCCCCAAAATGTTGCTGGAAACATTCCTCTGAGAGTTTGGTCCATACTGACATGACAGCAATGCACAGCTGCTGAAAGATTTGTTAGCTGCACGTGTGTAATATGAATGTCCCATTGCACCACATCGCAAAGCTGCTCTGTGACCTGCTGGCTGTGGAGGCCGTTGGAGTGATCATGTTCAAGAAGCCAGTTTGAGATGATCTGAGTTTTGTGCGATGGTGTGTTATCCTGCTGGAAGCAGCCAGCCATGGTCAGCAGGTAGGCTGTGGTGTTTCAGCAGTGCTCAGTTGGTACTAACGGACCCTTTGATGTTGTGCATTCAGAGATGGTCCTCTGCACACCTTGGTTGTAACGAGTGGTTATTTGAGCTGTTGTTTCCATTATATCAGCTCAGGGTAAATGGTAAATAACTGTTTCTTATATAGTGCTGTTCTACTGGAGAACTCACAGCTCTTTACATACTCAGTTACATTCATTTAAGCCCTTTTTTTCTAAACCTTTCTGTCTAACATTCACAGTCTGATGGATGCATTGGAGAGTAACTCAGGGTTCAGTATCAACCTCCTGACTCGAGCCACACACAGCATTTTCATCCAGAGAACCTCCACTCAGGCATCGTATGCATGCTCAGTTTGAACTTCAGCAGGTCATCTTGAGCATGTCTATATCTCTAAATGTTCTTTTATTTTACTTCGACTTCCTTGGTAACTTCTCAACCTCAACTTCATGACTAGTTGCTATCAAATTGCTCCCCTCTCTCTCCCAACACACTCAAAAACTTACCTCACTCCACTCATGGATGCTGGCCACTGTGGAGAGCTGACAGACCACAATAACTCTGTCTTTACAATGAGAAGTCACACTATTTAACTCCAACAGCAACAACAGGGAAACATGTTGCTGTCAGAACAGCAGCAGTTATTCTCCGTTCCCAAAGAGCTTTAGTCAAAGAAGGTAATGCAACACTGTTTTTTAAGTTTTGCAGAGGTCTGCTTTGTTCCAGGCTCCTGCAGGACCCATCGCTGCAGCGTTCTCTCTGTGCAGCCCCGCCTGCTGCTGCTGCTCATTGTGGATGTGTGCTTTCTTTCTCCTGTATCCACCAGCATGTTCTCATTGTCAGGGAGTAAAATACTTTCTGTCAAAGCTGCTGTTGTCCCAAAAATACACAACTGAGAATGATGGAAAAACATATACAGAGTGCAAACAGAGTGATCTTTATCCTGAGCTCATTTCACTGTTCTCCACTGCTTTTAACCACAGAGGATGTACAAAGTCAACGGTGCTGAAGTGCTCCAGCCAGCGTACCACATTAACCCCTGACGTGTTCTACTAAGTTTGAGCGCTCTGTTGTTGCCGTCCCTTTGGGCACAGTCTACCTGAGTTGGAGCATCCGGCGTGAAAAATCTGCCAAAGCAAACATGCATAGCTGCCTGCTGCGGTGACCCTGTGTGAATAAATGAGCAGCTGAAAATAGCTTGCTGCGTGCATTGACTTGAATTGTTTGTTTTGGTTAAATGAAAATAGTTACTTGGAGTTATCCTTAAAGATATTCAGTAACAGTTTGTCCCGTGTTAATGTTTGTAGAAAAGGAAAACAGAGTTTTGGGCTTGTGGTGTCTGAGTTGCCAGCACTGCGACTGGGCTGGTGGTAGCTTCACTTCCTGGTTTGGCAGCACTTGCACCATGTTTTTGTATGCTGACAGAAATATATTTGAGGTTGTATCAGGTTGTACACTTTCAGTGCATTGCAGCTCAGTGGGTATTTTGCAGAGAATGCCAGAACTGGTATGTGCCACGCTCATGGAGTCTGTCTTAGTTTGGTCAGAAATATGCACACGAGAAGTCCACTGGAGGTCCTCTTGTATGGCTCTTACATTTATCCTCACTCCAAGGAGCAGATACCAGCTACTGCACAGCTGAGCCCCGTCTGTGGCCCTGTTCGGCTCTTTTTGTGTCCGATCCTTTCTCCGTTGCACTCTGGCAAGAGTGGGACCCGACACACAGCAAACCTCCATGTAACGCTGGAGGTGCTTGAATACATGTGAAACATGAACAGGTTGTAGAAGCAAAACTAGACAAGAATTAGTCAGTGAGGAGAGAGTGACGATCTGTGGCCACCACCTGAAAACGAGCCAGATTTTCTTTTAGAAAATAAAAGATGACGTGCTTTAACCTCCTAGGACCTGTCGTCCACATATGTGGACATCACATTTTGGGTTGTCTAGACCACAATACAAAATTGTGCTCTACAATGGCCTGATATCCACTAACGAGGACGTTATACCAACACTGTTCTATCGAAAATTAAAATAAATGTCCTCATATGTGGATCTCATTTTTCTCAGACACAAAAATCAGGTTAAAAAAAAAAAAATCTGGTAATTCTTTGTTTTTACATTCATCAGGTCCCAATCAGCCCAAATAGCAAAGAGAAATTAAAAATGCCATGAAAGAGTCTTAGGAGGTTAAATATTTTTAGCAAGTTTAATAACCCTTCCTCTTGGACACTATTCTTAAACTGACAGTGATGTAAACGTGTTTCGATGCATGAAATAGTTCAAACACTGCTGCCCTCTAGTGGAGAATCCTGGGACCGACTGTAAAATGAACCAAATTAAAGTTGTACAGAAGATTCATTGATGCACTTTGAATCCAGTAATGTGCATTTTTGTATTTGGTTTTTTATGTTTATACAGAAACAAATATTTAGTCCAATAAGGCGGAGCTTTTTGAATAGGCCATGCAAATGTGACGCGCCCATTTGCCACTGATCATTTTCCTGTTTCGACCATAAACCCGAGCGGATCGTGGCCTGTGTCCAGTGGAAAATAAATAAGAGCCCAGTCATGTGAATGCAGTCCACTCAGCTGTGTCGAAGAGGCCCGAAGCCTGCTTACATAAACAATAAGTTAATTTCAGCTGTGGGAGGAGGTCGAGCATGAATGTCACTCAAATCACTGACGGCTCCTCAGCCGCCATCGCGTTACGATCTCTAATGAGCCACTGAGTCAGGAAGTGCAGCTGTGGATGAACTTGAGCTAATTAACATTAACGAGAAGAAATACGTGACCCAAGTCAGCTCATGGAGTCCAGATTTCTGTTCAGAAATCCTCAAAGTGAAATGAGATCATTAGGTTTAAGAGAGCGTAACGATCGCCCCTCGAGCTCTGGTGCTCACACATAACACACTTAGCTTAGTTTCAATTTGGTTTATTTAAAAATTATATAGAAACAGGAGCACTGATGTAAACGTACATGGAACAGTATAGATACTCACACTTTAACGCAACCCTGTTCAATTTCAACCGAGACTGCAAGAAAGAAACAAACACGTTACGGCAGCACGTTACCCTCAAACACATCAGAAACACACACGTGTGTCCAAACGCACAGTCTTCATATTAACAACCAAATACTTCAAACTTTCTCTTTTTTAACATCAACTTATTAATAATAATATCAAAGAAAAGCAGTAGCGTTTACAGTCAAACAGGTACTGTAGTTGGCAGAGTCAGTTTCTGTCTGAATAATAATAATAATAATAAAAAAAAAAAAAAAAAAAAACAGGCTTCAGTTAAGTCTGTGTGGACATGTTTTTAAATCACTTTAGCCTGGGATGCCAGTTCCATGAAGAACTGGAAACCAGTAACCATGACTGTAACCAGGATTTCAGAAGTTTATCTGAACTAAGACATAATCAACGCAATGTTTCTCCAAGCTAAAAATTAAGAATAATGTGATCAATTCAATAAGGTGCAGCCCTGCTCTCCTAATATGATATCACATATACTGTTACAGTGGGCGACGCTCATATTAACAATAAAACCAGTGTTTAGAAAAACCAGGGAATGTGCAAGAAACACCGTGTGAGCCAAAAGCTGCCAGTTTTTCTCCTCTTGGCTCTGTATGACATCAGCGAGAGCAGGCGTGGCTCACAGCACACCGATCATTCTGCTGTTCATGACAGGCAGCCAATTAGAATACAGCTGACTGAGAGGGAAAGGAGCTGAATCAGCTGTTTCAGACAGGGGGAGGGGCTGAAAACAAGTAAGAATGATTGTGACTCATGTTACAGAATCTAAATACAGAGATGGGAATGAGCATGAGAGGCCCCCCTCTTTAAGTGCAGCTCACGACAGAATAACAATGTCATTGCAACCCTTCACGAGTACAATTAAAGGAAAAGACTGACATTTATCACTGAAACAAGAAAAAACTAAATGTGGACTGGTGCGCCACAGTCTGATGTTTTTTTAATATTCTCAGTAAGGAACATCATGTTTAGAAGAGAATCGTTACCCTGACAGGTTATTGAAGCTGTTATTGTTGAGACCGTGTGACTCACTTTGCTTTTAAGTTGTGAGTTGGAACCTAAAAAACAAAAACACAATCCCTACCAATCAAATAAAACCTCATGTATGTTACACTCATGAAATCAGCAGATAAAAAGCTGGGACACAGGAAGGGGGGACGAGCTACTGGCCAAACTGCTTAAACAGTCACAAACGGTGTAATATTGCAGTTTTGCTCATTGATGGCTGCTTTTAACCAGTGCCACAGGCTCCCACTCCACACACTTTGGTTCGCTGTTTGCGGTCTTTACAACTCAGATAAAGGCTGAAAATATCAGGTACCAGGTAAGATTATTTAGAAACGAAGGTATTGTGTGAAATGCACCATGACAGTTAATGCTCCAAGTTACCTAATATTCTCTGGGATTAGCTACGATGGTCAGCTGCATAGCAGTCTGGTCCCAACACAAGCGCGAACGCCTTCAGTAGCTCCGCCCAGTCAAAACTTCTACGATGAACCGTCTTCCAGCTGCTCGTCCTGAAAAGGGTAGCTGAGAGCAGGAGGAAAGCCCTGACTGCGGGGCTGTTCGTCCAACAGCATCAGATCATCCACGTCTTTCCCTTTGTACCTCCGCCGACAGATCTTTACAGTGACTTTCCGCCCCTGAAATACTTTAAGGGCTTCTTTGGAAGCCATGGCTCTGGCAGCGGCCTCGTCGCGCCCGTATCCTGTGCCCATGAAAACAGTCTGACAGCGAATTTCACACACGTGGCCTTCCTTCTGTGTGCGTCCTGCGGGGAGGCCCGTGATGTCCTTAAGTGGCACAAACACGCACGTCAGGGTTTGCTTGCACGACTCCACGCAGCTGCGAAGGATTTCAAAATGGTCCAAGTTGGGCCCAAAGCCCCCGGCCGACACTAGCTTCCACGCCACAGCCTTGTACAGGCGGTTGAAGAAGGGCTGGTGCTCTGCTGGAGCCTGTGGAGGTGGTCCCAGCTTCTGACTCGCAGGCCGCGCCGCCGTCCTGAGCGCAGGTCTGCTGTCGAGCTCATTAGGCCCGGCCTTGGCTCTTTTCACGCAGCTGTCATCCTCAAGCTCTGCAAAAGATGACATAGCAGGCAGGAAAACGTTCACTGCACAGGGATCTGCATTTAATGAGGAAACAGAGCCTCCGGTGTGGGTGTGGAGAAAACCCTGTGCGTAGGTCATCACACTGAAACCTCACAGCAACAGAACAGCAGTGAATGGATTTGTTGTAACAAGCTACAGAAAACTGTCAAATCTATTCTTAGATTGAAGTCACATCACTTGTAAAGGCCATCCAAGGTAACCTTAAGCTGTTATCATGGGGAATGAAACTAATGTAAATGTTGCTCTGTGTTCATATATGTCCGTGGTCACACGTCCGAGTGACAGGATCTCTTTTGCTTCTTAGCACGCTTGACGAGGTTTATGCATTATTAGCAAGCAGTGTTTGTTTTTTGCACTTAAACACCCTGCAGCCCGTTGGTGGCAGATCCTGCTCTGTGTGTGGCTTAGTCACAAACACACAACAGTCACAGTCCAGATTTAAAGTATTACAGCTTTACTGCTGTTTGCATTCACAGCCGCTATCATGGATTGTTGAGTCAGGCTTGGTCGGGCTGCTCCAACTTTCTGAGTTGGGAATCTGACCTGAGGCGATGTTCCAGTGGAAATTCAGAGCGGGAAGTCATTAATAGTATTTGAATCCAATGCAATCACAATGCACGATAAGCATTGTTAACAGGGCTTTTAAATAATATACACAACTACAGCCAAATCAACGTGGCTGTAGAATATTATCTTTGCGGGCTGTTTTTGATGACATCATCTGTACAGGTGTGTTAATGTCACCTGTCACCACTGGTTTTCTATGTATGTATCACCCTGAATATTCCACAGAAGGTAGAAGTATGAGACTGCAGGCCAAACACTCAGCTTTGCAATTATTTGCATTATATTTCAATTATAATTTGGGCTCCTAATGATTAGGTAATCTGCATAAAACAAATATTCTTCTGCATTCATTTGTTTTGTCTGGTGTTATACATCGAGTGTCCCCATTTCTCTACAGGGCCAAAACTCAGCTCGATCCCTGAGGATGGATGGAACCTGTGGCCAACAGGAAGTAAATATTATACCAAGGTTACAAAAGGCGACCTTTCAGAAGGATCATTAACAGCTGCCTTCTAAGTGCAACAAATGCATGATTGTGTCTTGCATTAATGAGTAGCCGAAATCAATTAATTATGATTTTCTGTCGTTACCAAGCAGCAGCAGAAAAACCTGGACCCCATTAAATAACAGGTAGTTTTAACCTGTGAAGATGAAATGTTAAACATGTGCACTGCTTACCAGCTGATGCGCTCCTCTTTCCTCTGGCCGTGAATTCATCTTTTGTTGTTTTGTGAACAGGAGGATCTTGGACTTTTATCCCTTCTCCCATCTCTTTGATCTTGTCCATTACAGCCTGTGGATAGCTGAGGGATTTAAAAGGTAACAATGAACTCTTATTTTAGCGGAGAGCATCCACAGCTTGTCATTCTGCTTCATCAGCGTGTCCTACCTACAGCCCAGGAAAACGTGATTAGCCCAGACCATGGACAAAGAGAGCAGCCTGTCCAGGCTGCTGCTGGAGACTCCTGGCTTCACTGTCGGGAAAGCCTCCATGTTCCTAAGGATGAACTCTCTCCGAGCGACCCACTGCTTGTTGCTTTCACAGTAGCTTCTGAATGTTTCCACCCATTGGGCCAGCTGCGGATTCTGGCCCAGGTACTCTGCAACCACGTCCTCTCCGCCACTCTCCCCCGCCATCCCTGCATTCAGACACGGTTTTACGGTTAGAAGAACAACAGAAAACTAGCAGCAGCTTATTTATTTGTTAGCGGTTAGCAGTGCTAGCGTGAATCACGCCACTTAAACTCAACAAGATGACGTAAAATGGCGGTGGCCCTACTAGTTTTAAACCTGCTGACTTGCCCGAGAGCAGCCTAACGTTTGTTGTGTCAACTAGTAAATATACCAGAGTGGACCCAACAAACCGACTCCACGAACTAACGTTAGGACAAACGGCTAGTGGAATAACATTAGCTACAGCAGAAGACACGCTAACAGCAAAAACACAGACATAAACGAGAGTAACGGGATTGCCGTTGCTTGCACAGGAAATATAAAGTTAGTATTTTATACAGTAACTACGACATACCAAGCGCTCTCCGTTGCGATGCGTTTCAGCTAGTTACATGACCGAATGATGACGCCAGACTCGCGACGATATCTTAGTGCACAGGAAAAAAAACTACAATTCCCATGAGCTGGCTTGTGTTTACGCATATCACAGAGCTCATTGAAGCACGCTTGGAGTTGCTAAAGGCTCTTGTCGATTTTAAAAACAAATAACATCGCAAGCCTGACTCTTCCACTACCGAGGAGTGCTGTCTCCTGCTCCGGCAGCACTCTTCCCGTGATGCTTTTCGCGCTCACGTAACAAATCTGCGACGGCTCCGGCGGCGGCGGTTTGTTTTGGTGGCTGAATGGGAATCTCTCCGCTACATTTTGAATTTTAGACACTTTAAGTTTAATTGACATGATTCACGAGCTCTTACTGGCGCTGAGCGGATACCCGGGGACGATTTTTACATGGAACAAACGAACGGGTTTACAGGTAACACGGAAACACTGCAGTTCTCTGATACGATAACTTCACTCAGATGTTAGCTAATATATAGCTAAATTATTAGCTTTGGTAGCACTATATTAAGGATATACATTTTTGCTAGGATAGTTTATTGAACGAGACAATTGGCAGGTTTAAATACTGCAAGATGAAACGTCACTCACCTGCCTCTTTATTAGGTACCCCTGTTCGTTTACGCAAGTATCAGCCAATCACATTACTGCAAATCGATGCATTTTGGCATGTAAACATATTCAAGAGGACCTGCTGAATGTCTGTGAAGGTTCTCAGTCATCCAGGTCATCGCAGTCTAAGGAGCTTGGAAAGAAAAGCGTCTGGACTTCTTTAAGTTGCTTGAAGACGTTTCACCTCTCTTCAGAAAAGCTTCTTCAGTTCTAAGGTCAAATGGTGGAGAGTCCTAGATTTAAGCCCTGTGGGAGTGTCCTCCAAGAGGGACAAAGGACCCCCTGGTGATCCTCTACCTAATCACGCGAGCCAAGGTCACAATCAGCCAGGGTTTCGGGTGAGCTCATTGCGAAACCTGGCCCCACCCTATCATGTGATTTCCTGAGGTCAGCTGGTCCAGGGTGTGAGTGGGCATTAACCCTGGAGAACCCATGGGGTCAAATTTGACCCCATGGGTTCTCCAGGGTTAAGGTGTCTGGGAAAGATCTCAAAACTGGATTATAGATGGCAGACAGTTGGTGTCGTAAGCCCCGCCCTCTGTTCAAAGATGGTCGCTCACAGTGGACATAGATGGCCTCTTTCACTCCTCTTTCAAACCATCTGTCTTCTCTGTCCAAAATATGAACATTGGCGGCCTCGAAAGAGTGACCTTTGACCTTTAGATGCAGATGAACAGCCGAGTCTTGTCCTGTGGAGGTGGCTCTTCTATGTTGTGCCATGCGTTTATGAAGTGGCTGTTTGGTCTCTCCAATGTAGAGGTCTGGCATCATACACTACATTATTAAATTTGTGTTTTGGAGTTTTGTCTTTGGGATGAACCAGTTTGTGTCTGAGTGTGTTGCTGGGTCTGAAGTAATCTGGGATGTTGTACTTGGAGAAAACTCTCCTGAGTTTCTCTGATGCACCGGCTACATAGGGGATGACAATGTTGTTGCGTCTGTCTTTCTTATCCTCCCTCGCTGGTGTCTGATCTTCTTTTCTCTGCATCTTTGCTGACTTGATAGAAGCCCAGTTAGGATAACCGCGTTTCGCCATTTTACAATGCTGTGATTGCAGCCATTCCCCAACTCTCTGTGAATGGTACTCATGGTTATTGATCAGTGGTTGTTGATCAATGGTCATGAGAATTTGCATAGTCATGATGAAGGAACTGACCTCCCAGCCCATTGTTCCTTCAGTGGGCTGGTTTCAGTCATTATGCAAATGTACTGTTTATAAGATTGAAACCTGCAGTCAGCTGAGACTGAAGACGTCACCTGGATGATGACCAAATGTTTCTCCCACAAAACGCTACGTCCAGATGAACAGAATCAACTTTTGGAGATTCATATATAGATCCATATTATCAGAGTACCTGGGGTCTGTGATAAGAAAAACCCAGGTAGTGAGTTGTGGCTGAAATATTCAGTGTATAATTCATTTATTAGACAAGTTTCAAAGATAATCATTAGGGGTAACACAGGGAGGCAACTGCTCCCAGTCACAGTGTTTAGCCAGGCTGCATGTGTGCCTGACTGTATTGGGAATGCATGCAAACATCATGCAAACTGCACACAGGTCTGATGTGACGGTGCCAGGCTGTGCAGCATTCTGCTGCCCTCATTACAAAAACACAGCATCCAGTAAATAATCGAATACTAGCAACTCTGTAGTGAACACTTTCAGCCACTTCAGGAAACGGGAACAACGCACCAGTTGCAGATTATGTCGTGATGTCATCTTCACTGCACATGTAAGACCTGTGCACATACAGTGTGCTGGGTCACAACTACTGAACGTTTTCACTGCAGACATGTGAAATGGTTAAAATAGTGCAAGTAATGATGTCATGGCTCAGTTCTGTTAAAAAGAAGTACGGTACATTGATTTTGCTTGTTTGTCATTGTTCATATGTAATGTTGGGGTAGTGCACACTTCTATGAAATATGGTCAGAGAATGTATAATGTATGTACAGGCAACCCGTGGGAACTACAAGCTCAGAACAGCAGGAATGATGGTAACAGTAAAACACACCATGAAAATGCATCACACGTCAGAACTAGCAAGAGACATACATAAAATGAAGTATCAGTGTTATATTTTATGTTAAATGTTTATATATTTATCAACACTTTATTTTTTAAGATTGCTTTGTTGTCTGTTACTATGACAACGCCCTGCAATAAATAAAGTTTCTCTGATTCTGATTCAACTTTATTTCGAGAGGCAGCGGCGTGTTGTCTGTCCAAACATATGTTACATATAAAGTCATTTAAAGGACAAAGGAGAAGCGATTTACTGATTTAGCCTCGTCTGGATGAAACTGTTGCGTTTTACAATATTAATAGTGACTAAAGTGCGGTCAGAAGAAAGGAGGTGCGTTGGTGTAATCCATCATTCTAACTTTTATGTATTTCTTACGCACAGATAACTTGTTTTTACATCACCTTCAGGTGTCCCAGGACCTGCCCTTCCTTCACCCCAGTGAGACCAGTGTCCTCAACAGACTCTGTAAACTGGGCTCAGACTATATACGCTTTACAGAGTTTATAGAACAACACACGGGACATGTTCATCCACAAGTGAGTCCTAAAACATTTATACGTGATGATTTTTTCTTTTTGACTGCGTCTTAGACACAGTCTCATTGTTCAGTAATACGTCCCTGCTGTGCAGGAGCATCACAGCAGCCAGCCCAGCCAGACCGGGCTTCATGGGATCTACCTGCGGGCTTTCTGCACGGGGCTGGACTCCATGCTGCAGCCCTACAGGCAGGCCCTGCTGGACCTCGAACAGGAGGTAAAGTCAGGAAAGAGCCAAGAACGGCACAGCGTGTGAGACGATGCTCATTTCACTCTCTTGTTTGTTTCAGTTCCTCGGAGATCCACATCTGACGATATCCCACGTTAACTACAAGCTTGATCAGGTAAAGACTTGCCTAAAAAACACATGAAGATTTTCTTCTTAACTAAAATCTAATGCTGACTTGGTTTGTGTTTGTTTAGTTCCAGTTGCTGTTTCCATCTGTGATGGTGGTGGTCGAGACGATAAAGTCACAGAAGGTAAAGCAGAGATACATCATTACTGAGTGAAGGAGAGACAGCAGCACTGCTCCAGCATCTGTTGTTCGCTGAAAGTCAAAGAAATGAATACTCTTCTCTCTCTGTTTAGTAATGTAGCTTAGCAGCATGTTTCCTATGGTACGGTCCATAATAGAATTGATAAACGTGTTGTTATCGTCATGAAAATGGACCTTCAGATGAGCGCTTGGTCACCATACAGTGAGATGCTCTGTAATGCATCAGGAGGGTCTGGCGTGTTGTAACTACCTCGTGTGTCTGCTGAATTAGATCCACGGCTGCCAGATCCTGGAGACGGTGTACAAGCACAGCTGTGGGGGGCTACCTCCGGTACGCATGGCCTTGGAAAAGTAAGTCTATGTTTATCACAGTTTTAGCGTTGTCGTAATAATACATACATTATCCTGCCACAGAGACTGTAAGTAACCCTGTGTGGGTGTTTCCTTCCTTCACTGATGTGGATTTGACACTTCATGTGCTAAACATAAACTCATTTATCCCAGCGAGCTCTTCAAATGCATTTATGCTCTTTCCTCGTGACCTCGACCCGTGTTTTGATTGCTTATTCATGTGAGAGTTTGTCACCGCTCCAAACTACAAAGGACAAAGCACGTGAACTTCATTAACCTGTGGACTGTTTTTAATGCCTAGTTTTCATTGTGGTGTTGATTGTGTTATGGTGCCACGCTTTGAAGGGTTTTCCACAGTGAGTTCAGTACTTCCTCTGATAATCGTTCGTTTTGAAGGTTCACTTCATGTGTGCAACAGCAGAGCTGATGTTAAAGACAGATTCAAGTTCCTGAAAGCTGAAGCAGAAGAGCTTTGGATCACCTTCATAAACACTTCACTGGTTACTTTGTGGTCTCAATCACCAGCTTCAGGTTTGTTTAGCAGGATTCTGTGAATCATGTCCTCACGTACACTAAACATGTTACACTTTAAGGCGTGGCTGCTGTCTGCACATTCCTCTTTTTCTCAGTCAAATTTAGTTTTATTTATATAGCACCAACGCCTCAGGTGCTTTATACTGTAAGGTAGAGATGCTACAACAATACAAACTCCAGCAATCATATGACCCCCTGTGAGCAAGCACTGTGGCGACAGTGGGAAAGAAAAACTCCCTTTTAACAGGAAGAAACCTGCAGCAGAACCAAAGACACACAGAGATGAACACTAACACACAGCGTGTGGATAGAACTGGACGTGGTGCAGTTGTCCATTGCTGCTGTTTCTAAAATAACTTTTTGTGGATGTGCTTCACATATATGGTGCATTGTCTTGCATGACAGCACGTGCCATAGAATCAGTAGGATGTTTATACTTTCTTATCATTGAACACTGATATCAGCTATCCTTTTGTGTTCTTTTGAATGTGCAGGATTTTGGCCGTGTGCCACGGTGTGATGTACAAGCAGCTGGCAGCTTGGATGCTGCACGGGCTGCTGCTGGACCAAAGCGAGGAGTTTTTTGTGAAGCAGGGTCCCAGTGCTGGAGGAGCTGCTGCCAACCAAGAGGAGGAAGAAGAAGACCTGGGACTCGGAGGCTTGAGCGGGAAGCAGCTCCGAGAATTACAGGACCTGGTGAGTGGCACGCACAGACGTGCGTCCAGCGCTGAACGCCGAGTGTCTTTTAATGTCGGTGTGTGCTGTTGTGCAGAGGCTCATCGAGGAGGAGAACATGCTGGCTCCATCTCTGCAGCAGTTCTCCCTGCGCACAGAGATGCTGCCTTCTTACATCCCCATCCGAGTGGCCGAGAAAATCCTCTTTGTGGGAGAATCTGTCCAGATGTTTGAAAACCACAACCACAGCCCATCCAGAGCTGGTACTGGGAGCTTCTGTTGTAACCTATTGGAGTGGGACCTCTTCTTTTTGTGTGTCTGGAACAACCCAACCTGTTTCCTTTGTATTTTCAGGCTCTATACTGAAACACCAGGAAGACATGTTTGCTGCTGAGCTGCATCGACTCAAACAGCAGACGCTTTTCAGCCTGGTGGATTTTGAGAATTTGATCGATCGCATAAGGAGCACAGTGGCAGAGGTGAGCTCATCAGGGACAGCATCATTTTTAGCATTAAAGAAGGAAAACCAGCGAGCTGCTTTTACAAAGTAAAGCCCTCATGCTGTCTTACTGATTTGCAGCACCTCTGGACACTAATGGTGGAAGAGGCAGATCTGCTTGAGCAGCTCAAGGTTTGTCCTCATCGCCCTTGGTTCTGCATCATAAATCAGCGTGAAATGAAGCGTGCTGATGTTTGTGTTTTCTTTGTTCCCAGATCATTAAGGACTTCTACCTCCTGGGTCGCGGAGAGCTCTACCAGGTTTTTATTGACCTGGCGCAGCACATGCTGAAGACTCCTCCGACGGCTGTCACCGAGCACGGTAAATATTCTCAAACAGCTTCCCCTCTCTGCTTATTTGTTCATAGGTAAGTTACACAGTTAAACACAGTATGCAGCTGTTTGTCATGATGTGTTCACGTGCATTCGTGCCGTGCTGCATGCCAAAAAAAAAAGAAAAATCTTAATAATAAAACAAAACATTTGCAAGAAACAGACACATGTAGAGACTTGAAATGTGTGCAGGTTCTGTGTCTCTGCTCATAAAGCAGCATTAAGGTAAAAGCACACTCAAGGTCAAAGCTCTTGCAGCTTCATATCATGTGATTTCTTTTGCACAGATGTAAACGTAGCCTTCCAGCAGGCAGCTCATAAGGTGCTGCTGGACGATGACAACCTCCTGCCTCTGCTGCACCTCACCGTGGACTACCAGGGCAAAGACGGCAAAGGTGGGCTCACTGAGTCACAGTGCAACCCCACTCCTGATGTCGTAAAACTCAGCCTGTGGCGGGTGGCGCCCTCTGCTGGCCTAAACTGTTTTTTCCACATGAAGCCTTCATGCTTTGTCATCAGGTTAAAGCCGTATGTCTACAGCTGCATCATCTGTCCAGTGTTTTATTACAGTTAATACAAAGAATTTATACTGTTACACAGCTACTGCTGTGTTTACTGATCAGATGTCAGATACCCTTTGGTGTACAGGACAACGTGGATATTTTGGCCTATTTTTGAAGTCATAGCAGAATAAACAGAAACATGGATCACAGAGTGAATGAAACACAGAAGTACAAAGTTCTCGTTTCACTGAAGGTTAGATATCCCAGCTGTTGGGGCTAAAACACTCCCACAAAGGGAAAACCAGCATCCTGCCCTGCAGATGCATTTCAGATACAACATTCTTATTGTTGTGATTGAGGCCAGTGTGAAGACGAAGTTTGGAGAACTTTGATTAAAATAGGTTCTTTTTAGATACCTACATTCAAACTGGAACTGTCAACATGTCATATTTATCATTAATCACAGTCATCCCTAAATGTAAGTTCATATAGGCTGAGAGAGAGAGAGCTGTTAGTCATCCCAGTATAAAAGCATGTAAAAGGAACAATTACAGTCATTTATTTTATTTTAAATATCAGTCAGTGTTAAGAGACTGTTAACAGGACTAATTTACATAAAAACAAGTCTGAAAGGTATGTATTTATTTATGAAGCACTTAAATCAAACGCTACATATCAGATGTGCGTTTCGCCACACCACAAACTGCAGACTTCAGGTTTTAAATCCTCCCCCACACACACTCTTACAGACAGTATTCAGCTGGTGTACTTATACCTGTTATCTCGAGCTGATGGTTGGTTACTGTGCCTGCTTTCTCAGATGCGTCACTCCCCAGAGAAGGAGCCACTCCTCCACAAGACACTTCCCCTCGCGAGGTTCCTCCCACAGGCTGGGCAGCCCTCGGTCTCACCTACAAGGTCCAGTGGCCGCTGCACATCCTCTTCACTCCTGCTGTGCTGGAGAAGTGCGTGTTTGCACCCCTTACTGCAGCTTTGATGTGTTTAGTCCCAGTGCATCCAGTCACCGTCCTCTCCTCCTCGTGTGTGTGTGGTCAGGTACAATGTTGTGTTCAGGTACCTGCTGAGCGTGCGGCGGGTGCAGTCACAGCTGCAGCACTGCTGGGCTCTGCAGATGCAGAGGAAACACCTGAAGTCCAGCCAGACGGACGCTGTGAAGTGGAGGCTACGCAACCACATGGCCTTCTTGATCGACAACTTGCAGTATTATTTGCAGGTAACAATGCAGCCGAGAATTTTAAACTACCAGCGCACAAGATTATCATTTAATGACCTTTGCACGAGGTTTTAGGTGCCATCAAAGACTTTCCAGCTCAGGGTCTGAGAGATTTAACCAGCTCTCCCATATCCTACTTAAAAATTGACTGGTGGCTAAATTAAATGATATTTCCAAGTCTGATGCAATCAGTCTCCAACTCAAGTAGAAATCTTTACCTCGTTCGATCATCAGTGTCTAATGACGGCTCGTCTGTGGACGCCGATGTTAAAAACCATCATAGGAATAATAATTCAAGGAAAAAAGAATCACGTGCTGTTTGAATGATTTAAACTGCAGGTGGATGTGCTGGAGTCTCAGTTCTCTCAGCTGCTTCAGCAGATCAACTCCACCAGAGACTTCGAGAGCATCCGACTGGCCCACGATCATTTCCTCAGTAACCTGCTGGCCCAGTCCTTCATCCTCCTGAAGCCGGTATGAGACACACAGCTGCTACATTTCACCCTCCTTACCTGAGGCCGCTCTGCTCACCTACTCTCACCTTCAGGTGTTTCACTGCCTCAACGAGATCCTCGAGCTGTGCCATAACTTCTGCTCTCTGGTCAGTCAGACTGTGGTTTCACTGGATGACAGGGGAACCGCTCAGCTCGATCTGCTAGTCAAGGTAGCGAATACACACCTTTTTTTCCCTCTGTTGGACACTGTAAAGAGATTTTTTTTTGTAATGCCAACTCTGTCAAATTTCAGGGCTTCAGACGCCAGTCATCCCTCCTGTTCAAAATTCTGTCGAGCGTTAGGAACCATCAGATAAACTCTGATCTGGCTCAGCTGTTGCTGCGACTGGACTACAACAAATACTACACCCAAGCTGGAGGCACACTGGGCAGGTAGGACCAGTGTGATCGTCATCTATAGCACATGTCCAGGTGCAGAAAATTCAACACAGACGGTCATCATGTACCACGGTCAATCTAAAATATATACTTCCTGCTTTTTTCAGTATTTAAGAAGAGCGCACAGGAAGTTATTTAACCTGCAGAAGAGACTCCCATCAGTGTTCTCCACCGGCTTCACCCAATCTTTGACTTTGAACAACCAAATTACAATGATCACTTTCACTGTAGTAATACTGAACTGAGCAGATAGTTTGGGTTTCTTTTACATGCAGAGATGATCAAACTGCTCTCAAGTTAACATGAGAAGCAAGAAAAACAAACGTCGCTGTTTTTGTAGAGCTCACTACATCAAAAAAGACATTTACATGTAAGAGAAAGTCTTGAGTGGATCTAGTTCAGTGTGGCCCAAACAACCAAAGGAAAAGTCAGTTTGTTCCCTTTGTCGTTGAGAACAGTCTTTGTTTGATAAAACTGTAGAATTGATGTAAAAGATGAGATTGTGACATCACCTGGTTTCTGGATTTGAAATCACCACATATCATATGTATCATATATCTGAGCGAGCAAGGTCATATTTGTGAAAGCAGTAGGTAGCCCTGAACAGACGGGTAAAAAACCAAGTGCACAGCTTTTTAAACCATCAGATCTCTGTAAATGCGTGTAGCCATGGCGACACTTTGCTATGCATCTATTCTAATTGACAGATTGGCAACTGCCAGTGTAGGATGCTAATCTTTATGTTTAGCTTGGCCTAAAGCACAGACATGGATTCAATGTGCAGCCTGTCATCAAACTACGCTGGATCTTTTTACAATATATTCAGTTTTGGTGCTGTGCTCGTTATACCATCATGGAGGCAGAGCTCACAGAAGCACTGCTGGATGTAATATGGGCGAATCCTCCCTTTGACTCTTGTATAAACTGTAAATATTAATGGCTTGTTGCGTGTACCATTTTGTGTGGAGAAAATAAACATCAATGCATTAAAATGAAACAAGGGTCACAATTTATTATCTCATAAAAACGGACAGGATCAAGTTATATACAGCAGAAGCATGCAACAGAACTAACGCTCAACATTTAGCTTGGTCAAAGGCATTTTGCACGTGGGGTCAGATTATGAGGACGAGGAGGACGAGGAATAGTCGTGGCAAAACTGAGGCTTGCAATCAAAAGCCAGGCGCTCCCCGCAGATGAGACTCTGGATGAGCCACTCCGGAGACACCAGCGGGATTTCCTGTGATGTTGCGCTTTTCTCGAGCAGCGGCGGACAGGCGTGGTCTGTCACCACGAGGTCATACTTGCCAGCAGGAATGTCTAAGGATGGAACGGGAAAGTGAACGGATTAAAGTTTCAGCACAGCAGCGAGACAGGGTGCATTGTTTGGACATCACTGTGTGGATCCTGTACCAGAGTTGTCTTTGTCTGCTTGGAACTGCCGGACGGAGGAGCCTCCACCCATGGTAATCAGCTGGGCCCAGACTTCCACCGGCTTCTCAAACACCAGAAGGGCCCGCAGGCCTTTGAAGGGACTGCAGCGAGGATGCCTGAGAGACAAACAGAAAAGATCAGAAAGAACAAAGGCTCTGTGACTTGTAAACAAGAACACTTTGGTTTATTCCACACGGAAATATCTTAAAGTACCATCATAACACAATGTCACAGCAGATGACATCACTTAAGGACTGACATCACTGAATCAGCTGGGATTCTTACACCTCTGACCTCGTGAGGACGAGGAACAGTCAGGAGAAACCAGGATTTTATCAGCACGTTTTTACACTGGTTTCCATTCTGAAGTAACATCCACCTGTTACATTGTAGCAGACGAGACTTTTCCCCACAGCAGGACAGGCTAATGTGCTGAAATCTGCCACTTTACTGCTCACAAGGAAAGACGTTTATTAGAAGAGCAGGGATCAGCCATGTGATCCGTTTCATTTATTATACAAACAGGTCAAATGACGAGGTGGGTGGAGCTTGATTTTGCCTTTGAGTGTCATTCCAATAAAGATGGTCGTTTGACTTCTACACTGGTGTTAATTTGGACCAAGTCTGAATGCAAACTGCACTGCTGGCTTCATCAGTAAACTTACTACATGCAGCATTTGGTGCCCACACTCGTGTTCTTTGGGATGGCTGTAGCTCAGGCGGTAGAGCATCATCTACTGATCGGAAGGTTGGTGGTTCAATTCCTGGCTTCCCCTAGTCTGAATGCCAAATATCCTTGGGCAAGATACTAGTACATGCATCGGAGTATGAATGTGTGTGTGAATGTTAGTTAGAAAGCACTTAGAAAATGTGTGTGAATGCACAAGTTGTGTAAAGTGCTCAGAAGAGTAGAAAAAGCACTATATAAGAATTTGGTTGTTTGTTGACTTTCATGTTCCCCCAATAAAAACAAATCTTTTGATGTGATGTGCAGGAGATGTGCTACATTTCATATGGAACCTTTATTTTTGCACCGTACCGATAAATAAATCCCAAACATAAAGCATCCTCTCACCACTCCACTATGGCATCGTCCAGCCCCACGCCGGCAGGCAGCAGGTAGTTCCTGTAGTTGAGCAGTTTGTTTTCTTTGCAGCAGTCTCTCACCCATATGTGCGACACACACGGCACGCCGCTGGCTAAACACAGCAGGTACTTCCTGGTACGGCAGTGCTGGTCTGCGATGAGCAGGCTCTGGTAAGCTGCCTTACACTGAAAAGGGAATCGAACACACACTCATTTACTGCACTGCTTCAGACTTTAGGTGATGTTTGTTACCACGGAGAAGACAAAGTGCACATGACCAGCCACTAATATTGCTTTGGTGAATACAGCCTGGAGCTGGACAGATTTATGGCACATATGTGTAACATAAACATATCTGTGCGATCACAGGCACATGCTAGGGTTTTCATTACTTACCTGTTCTTCATTGAAGTTTGGTAGGATGAAGCCTCCGCCCGCCTGCAGCTGGGTTTCTGTGTATGACTTGTTATACGGACCCGTCTGCACATAATCTGAAGAGAAAAGCATGAAAGGAGGCAGGAAGGGCTTCAATAATTGTAATTAGGGCTGGGTCCAGTGTGTAGTTAGCCAACTACACATACTCTCATGTTTCCAGTGGTGAATGTTCATGTTAAACAGTCAGTTTCACATAATGAGATGAGTCTGTGCAAAACGCTCAGGATGCTCTGAACACCCAGTTTCAGAGTGTTTTTCTCAGAGTGGATAATTATGTCCCCCTCATCTGTCTGTGAGGCAGCTAAGCAGAAGAAAGCTGCATAGAGCTGCAGCCAGAGGATGAACTGAGGAGCTGCACCGAGGTCACCAGAGCACGAGGATTACTTTCAGCTGTGAACCATGTAAACCACAATCAGCCCCCTTTAATATCCCCAGATGCACCTGGCTGCACATTATATGTCATTGTTAGTTCATTGTAGCTTATTCGTGGTTGTTTTGATGTTCCAATACTTTTTGGAAATACACAAAAACATTACTTTGGGTCCATGTTTGGTGTGTTAGCTACCATGAACATTTCTGCAAACCGTGGAGAAAGCAGTTTGTGCAGGTCATCACACTTTTTCTGATAATGTGGAGTCCTGTTCAGTTCAACAGTATTTATATTGCACCAAATGACGACAACAGGCGTCTCAATTTTCTTTATATTGTAAGATAAAGACCCCACAAAATTAGAGAGAAAACCCAAACTATCAGACACTTGGCGACAGTGGGAAGGAAGAACCCTCCACCTGCGGGTGAGGGGCACCAGCACCACATAGTGGGAAAGAGGTAATTATGGCCCAGAAATCAGCACCACAAAATGACGGGCTAAACTGGACCCAGTGGTGCTACTGGAAGAAGTTTTACTCGCTGTAGTTGAAACCGTGATTCTCCCACATTGGGAACGAGCCCAATAAGCAAGTTTATGCACCAAATGCTTCTCTAACATGTGGAAACATAGTGTTATTAAATGCATGACCACTGGGGGAAAAGCAGTAAGAGTGAGTGTTCATGTTCATCTGTCCAAGCACATGTATGTGATGATATCACTGCTTCATCAACGAGTGAGCAACACTGCTGCCTTCAACAGAAAACCCTGTCGACAGCTACGTTTGGGCTTCCAGACAAATCTTTATGCAACATTAGTGTTTCTGTGACATAACTGAAGGCTCAACTCTGGGCTTTGTCAAAATCAAATCTGGAGGTACTGAATCTGTCTCACCCTCCTCATCCTCGCTCGTGAACTTGTTGGTCAGGCGGTCGGTCTCAGACGAGGCGGTCAACATGAAAGCGAAGCCCATAAAGAGGGACGTGTTCTGGGGCAGCGGACCGTGAGAGTCTTCCACGTCCCCCGACTGACCCGGGACATCGGTGCCACTGCCCGAGGTATTGCACACACCGACCCGCTGAGCTGAGGACGCAAACA
Source organism: Pelmatolapia mariae (assembly GCF_036321145.2). Classification (NCBI taxonomy): domain Eukaryota; kingdom Metazoa; phylum Chordata; class Actinopteri; order Cichliformes; family Cichlidae; genus Pelmatolapia; species Pelmatolapia mariae. Next base: position 1,061,318 of record NC_086227.1, read on the forward strand.
CACGCAGGTTAAAGACAGGGAACAGTGCTACACTTTCTTTAAAGGACGAGTTCACCCAAAGCCACAATAAAACAGTTTCTCACTTATTCTAACCACGGAGATAGTTTCTGATGTATTGTTGTGACGTGTGGAGGAGTTCCTGCCCAGAGAATAAAGCAGCAGCATCGTTCCTGACAGCACGGGAAATAACACACCCACGGTGGGCTCAGAGAAACTGTTCCTGTGATTTGGCTGAACTGGTCTTCCCCACGTCAAACAGAACAGCTGTGCTCACATAATGCACCCGTGAAATCCACTTCCCTTCCCCTCCACCCGTGAACAACACCACGCTAAAACTGCGGGTAGGTTATTCATTACCGAGTCCGTCTCAGCAGCAGAGGACGCACACAGGCCGCAGACACAGGTCTTCATTATGCTCAGTACAAAAATGGCAAATTACTGATTTCACATGAACAACAACGTGAATCAAGTCTGCATCAGGATGAATAAAACAGTCTATAACACACAATCATTAAAAGTCATCTTAAAACTGTTAAAAATCAGCTGCTAATCATCAACAGTCCATTAAAACCAGTTTGCATCGTGTTTAAAATCACAACTTTAAAATTCAAAGCTAACTGCAATACCATAAATATATGACATTAACCCCAACAACACACACACACACAGCCATGGTCACGGCGAGTCGGTCTTCGTACCAGCTCTGGTCCCCGCCCCCCTGCGCCCTCTCTTGGCCGGCCCCTGGTTGTCCTCTGAGGCCATCAGCTTCCTCTTGCTGGAGGTTCCCGGGGAGCGAGGGCTGCTGGAGGAGCTGCGGTTGGGAGTGTTCTGACCTCCAGGGGTTCCTCTGCGTCTCCTCTTCCCCTCAACCAAGTTATCTGAGGACAATAATAAATATCAGCAAACTGAAGGGAACATACAACTGGGAGCAAGAGCTCGACACAGTAGTCCAGTATGTACACTGCATATATTAGGTTTAAACACTGGTCTCACTATAGGTCTCAGTGTATCTGAAGAGCTGGACGACGGCTGTCTGCTGATGATGCTTTGGGCACTAATATGAGCTGTAAGATGACACAGATAGTCTTTACTTCTCAGGGAGGAGTTTGGCGCAGGAACAGAGCTTCAGTATTAGACGACCACGCCTGCTTCCAGAGCAAATCTTTGTACGTCATCTGTCTCCTGAACAATTAACCCTGATCTCATCATAACTTACACAGCCAGCATGATCTTAATCATCATGTTTTGAATGGTGAACCCAAGCCTTAAATGACAGAGGGCGGAGCAAAGAGCAAACACTTTACACACGTGCCTGATCAGAGGATGGTGGCTTCGTTTGTTGGTGTGGGTTTTATTAAATACAGCTGCTGCAGAAAACAATCACTGTTAGGAAGGTTCAGCGTGCCAAGGAAACGCTGCTCTGGTCTCATTTTTCAGTGCAGCTGTATCAGCGGGCACGAATGAAAGGCGCCGTCAAGCACTCCTGATGGCGTTCTGTACGTTCTACCATTACATTAAAGCAGGGCTCTCAAAGGTGCCTTTAAGCTGAGTTCAGGATGATGTGTGAACACTCCAAACAGGCTTCCAGCCCCCTGAAGCAAACCAAACTCTTCCTAGTGTGCTAGACAAAGTGCTACATGCAGGACTTCTTCCCAGCTCTCTGAGCCTGCCGTTTACATACTACTGCATTTGCCTGCTGGGACAAACACACAGACTTCCTGTAGTTACTGCCTCTAAGCATTAAAATAAGTGAGGAGCCTCTAAGGCTGCAGTGCAGTGCATATCTGAGTAAAAAACTAAGAATGGGACCTCGTCCTTTTATAATGACCCTGTGCTGACCCGACTGTCATCACAGAGGAACGCACGGGCCAGAAGACAGAAGAAGATGCTAACACTGGTTCCACACCATACTGTGTACTGTAACAAACACACTACAACATGCATGTTATTGGGTCCTTCTGTCTCCATCATGGATAAGAATGATTGGCTTTGAAAAGCTCTAAAAACAGTGAGAGCCGTGATCAGAGGAACAGACGCATCACTCGAGAAGAGGATCAGAAGGAACCTGGTTAAACTCAGGCTGAACTTTCTACTGGTCTTCAAAGGAGTTTGCAAAGAAAAGCGTCTGGACTTCTTTAAGTTGCTTGAAGACGTTTCACCTCTCATCCGAGAAGCTTCTTCAGTTCTAAGGTCAAATGGCCGAGAGTCCCAGATTTGACCTTAGAACTGAAGAAGCTTCTCGGATGAGAGGTGAAACGTCTTCAAGCAACTTAAAGAAGTCCAGATGCTTTTCTTTGCAAACTCCTTTGACTACGATGACCTGGATGACTGAGAACCTTCACAGACATATTTCTACTGGTCTGTTTGAAAGAGTTCGCCCTGTTTAAGGAGGACTGTAGGTGAAAATAAAATCCGTCTTGTCGAGGTTTAAAACAGTTAAGCACAGTCATGGGCAGAGGCGGTACCACGGCCGTGTGGGTCCATCCTCAGCTCTGCGGCTGTCTTACCCAGACTGATGTCGGAGGCCTTGGCCAGGGGAGTGGTGGGCTCGTAGGGCCCGAGGCTGTGCTGCTCCCTCAGCTTGTTTCCCTGCTCCAGCGACAGGATGACCGATGTCCTGTTGTACCACTGCCTCCGACCCTCCTTCTCCACGCTGTAAAACAGCTCCTGGCCCTCTGTTTTATGGCCCTTAACGACACCTGCACAAACACAAGAACCATCGGTCCTGCATGTTTTAGTCTTTCATGCAACAACCACAGAAACAGTCAGAGCTGATGTCACTGTTAAATCTCCTCAGTCTAAACCAAACTCACCACAGCGATCTTACTAAACTACGCGCGGTTGTCACTTCCTCACCTATACTGAAGTACTCGTCTTCCAGCAGAGCAGTGACCTCCGTCTCCAGCGGGATGGGATCACACAGCAGGATATCCTTCCCAGCAACCTCACACTCGTAGCCATCGTCGAACCGCAAGCGGAATCTCCCCTCGCCGGCGTCTTTGATGATGCGACCAGAGTAGAAGTAACCATTGGATGACCACTTAGCCACCACCCGCAGGCCGATGAAGCTGCTCCCGGCTGAGCTCCCCGCCTCTGGTGAAGACCTGAGGGAGTCCGAGTGGCTGGGCAGCTCGGGGTCCGTGGGGCTGACGGGGAAGCGTGGGGGGAGCACGCGGCTGTACGGCTCATCTTCTGAGGACGACTGTGGCTGGCCCTGAGCCGTCAGTCTCTGCAGCGAGCCACCGCCTCCTCCCCTTTGAGAGAGAACAGTCTGGTGTAAAAGGCCTGTGTTGTCCCAATCCAAGCAGAGATGGAAGACATTCCACAGATGCACGGAATTTTAATGGAATCAGTGAATATCCTTTAGCTTTAAGAGTACGCACAGTGCCGCTTTGGACCTGCTATGTCAAAAAAATCCTTATTTGTTGAAACAAACCACGAGTATCTTTAGAGCAGCTTTTATCCAGCTTAGCAGACAAACGAGCTCTCTATCCCGTACCTCAGCTAAAGCTTACAGTCTAATCTGCTGCTGTCTGTGTGGTGTGGGAGCACTTCAAGAGCATAAGCTACAAACTCTGCAAAGGTGATAACACGCAGCACCCCATCTAGCCCCAGATTAACTACGCAGGGTAAATCTGCTCGAGGCAGGTTCACGGCGATGCAAACCGTGAACCTGAATAATGGTTGAATAAGGTTTGAGTGAGAAGAAAATGAGTAAGAAAAGGAAAAAGTGTTATTAAGGTCGTGCAGCTGGCGAGGGCTCAGAGTGTTTCCTGTCCATGGTTTCTGTAAGTGCAGAGCGAGCCTCAGGGAGGACTCACCTGGACAGGGAGGAGCGGGACGGGGGTCGGCCCCTTCTAGCCCTTCCTCTGGGGGTCAGCGGGACGAAGGCCCGGGACCCCAGCGTGCTGTAGCCTCTGTTCAGTGTGACCACTGACCCTGCCCTGTGACCCCTGTGACCCCTCTGTTGTTGCCCACCTCCCCTCCTTGGACTGCAGACACACAGAGGGGACGAATGGAGCCGGTCAGGTTGCACAGGCACAGATCTGGGGACACTTTTAAAAGTCACCTCACTGACAAGTGAGAGCTGTGCAGCGACCCCAGATCTACACCTGTGACAACACGGACCTGTCGCAGGCAGGGATCAGCGAATCACTGAGAAATCAGGGTGTTAGAGTCACAGCAGGTGAAGAAGTGACACAGCATGCAACTAGTGCAGAGAGAAAGAGCAGGAAGGTTGAGGAGAAACGGTAAGAACTTTGGGACTGTGGAGGATGAGGAGTTACCTCGTGGATTTGAACCCTCTGCTCGCTGGAATGATGAAGTCTGGTCTGGTGAGGCCCGTACTGCTGCTGGTTCCCCCGGAGCTGTGCTGCAGGCTGGACGCTTTGGACGAAAGCGAGCTGATGTCCCCCAGATCACCAGAGGTCACAGAACTGCTGCCTGTGCGGCACGGAGAGATGTCGCTGTCCAAGACCTGGCAGTCCACCACGGGCTCCTCGCTCTCCTGGACACGTCGGGCAGTGACACGAACACGTTAAACAGCCAAAATCTATAAATACATTTTCCTTTAAAAACAAAGAGGCCTGACAGTGAAAGAAGCATGGATGTCTGCACAGGACTGCACGGCAGTCAATGCTTTCCTTCTCGTTCTGGAGGCTGCAGCTCGTGCTCATGCACACTCAGACAGTTTCCCATGAATGTGACTCAATGTGATTTTTTAAGAAATGAATATTCAGCAGAAATTAAACGAACGCTGAGGGTGTTTGGACAAATGATGCAGATTTTAATCACTGTGATGTTTCTCGATAAAATCACATAACTGTGATTTGCACAGCAGTGCTGCTCTCTGAACTGTGCAGAGGAGGATTTACAGCCCTGACATGTTCTGACAGACAGCAAATACAAAAACACAGGCTCCAGAAATCAGACCCAAACAGAGACAGTTACCTCGGTGACTTTGCGATCCACCTCTTTGCCGTCCTCATAATACACGTCGGTAATGATCCGAGTGACGGTGGTCCGCACTTCCTGGATGGTGCGCACGTGTCTGCGGTGAGAGGGGACGGCGGTTCTTCTAAAGGACGGGGACTCGGGTTCACCCTTTCAATACAAAAGAAATTGAAGAATGACAAATGAACGATAGAAACACGTGGTTAATCTCTTCGTCCAAAGAGGCTCAGTGTGCGTACCCGGCCAGCTGGGGAGCGAAACCCCGCTGCATCGAAGCCGGTCTGCTGGGAGACTGTCCGCTGGCATGTCTGAGCACACAGGACAGACTGATTAATATCACAATAACATCAAATATGATGGAGACCACATTTTTATTCAACTCTGCATGACTGATCCTGAGTCGCATACCTTGCTGGGCGGTGTGGAGGTGATGGTGTTCTCAGAGGCCTGCTGGGAAACCACCTTCTGCCTGACTGTTGTGCTGCTCGGGGAGGTCGGCTCTTGAGCATCAGGCAGTCCTCTGCTGTCCTCAGGCGGCTCAGCGGGGGCGAGCGCATCCCGCAGGTCCTGCTGCGGCGCGCTCAATACATCCTGGCTGTTCGGTAGACTGTTGCATTTCGATACGGACGCCTGAGAGCTCCTCTGTGGTGAGGCGAACAGTTCCCCCCTGCAAAAGACGCTACATAACTATGGAGCATCTTACCAGTGATCAAATTACAGGTCAGGAATCCCAACGAGAACCTTTCTGCTTTTAAAGATTCATGTTTAGCTTTTCTAGTGTCCAGCAACAACCACAAAATATTTGCTGAAAACCTGTTTGTACCAAAGGCTCCAAAAGCAGTATCACACACCAAATCGTTACCTTTACTTTCCAAAGGTAAACACATGGCATGGACGCGTGTCTTTTCTTAACCAGTCGACTGATAACGAGTCAGAGCAGCCCTAATGTTTCCACAAAGGATCACAGCAGTGTGTCTGTTCCACTACGTTTGCAGAGAACGTTCAGCACAATGACCCAGCTTTGTCACACCTTCCCACTCTCCATGTCCTGAGAGAATACGCACCAAGTAGAAATAACCACCCAATCTCCTCTGGAAACATAAAGTAGGTCTCACTGTCACATGCACACGCAGGCTCACAGCACGAAGCCTATTTCTGTCCTAACACACACTAAATCAGGGGACACGGATTCAAATCCCAGGGTCAGACAGACGTGTGAAGGACTAGATGATTTATAAAGTGGGAACATCCAGATAGTGTAAGGATGACACAGGACAGCCAGTGTGGTGAATACTGTCATATGCATGTGCTAACATTAACACTGGGGAAATCATAGGCTCAAAATGCTAACAAAAGTGGGACAACACTGCTGTGAGCGTGTGGCAGGCTTTTCCCTGTGGACCTTCATGCCTGCAGTGCAAAGTCACAACATTTATCCAGACATATGAACCTGTAATGACATTCCTTATTGACAAGCACAGTGAAAGGCTTGAACAGTGTGAATCTTTATGCATTTATCTGCCTCTGTGAGACTATGATGTGAGCTTACCTGACCAGTGTAGTGTTTCCTCCAGGCTGGCTGTCCTCCTCCGCCTCCTGCTGTCGGTGCACCTGCCTGACCCGAGTGAACACCGACGGGCTGCTGGAACGTCAACGATGGAACAACAAACCTTTAAAGTTTTATCGTCACGCGCCGTAGCTCAAAGACAACAATTTCTTTAACATAGTAAGCAAACCCACATGCCTGATAACCAGTCACTGCACTGCACACTACATGCATGCTTACAGTCTAGCAAATGAGTATGTACAGTACATGCAGTAAGACACTTAAATCTACCTATGCATATATCATTACACCAGGGGTGTCGAACTCCAGGCTGGAGGGCCGGTGTCCAGCAGGTTTTAGATCTCACCCTGGGTCAACACACCTGAACCCGATGAGTTCAGCACCAGGCCTCTGGAGAACATCAAGACATGTTGAGGAGGTCATTTAGCCATTTAAATCAGCTGTGTTGGATCAAGGACACATCTACAACCTGCAGGGCACCGGCCCTCGAGGCCTGGAGTTCAACACCTGTGCCTTACACTGACAGACTTTAGCCAACCTTAAGAAAACCTCATTAATGTTACTTTTGCATCCCACCTTAAAGGTAAGTGAGCCAATGTTCAAGTGTCCCTTATAAAGTGTTGGATCTGCGCTTCAGCAGCCCCGCTAGTTCAGACACTCATCACTCATGAAGAAAGCAAGACAACGACGGAACCGGGTTTTACTTGCTAGCAAGGGAGGCTGATCGGAACCAGGCTGTTGGAGCTGAACGCTCCTCACCTGTTTCCTAGCCAACTTCAAATAAACAGCCTTCCTCGCAGCCTTTTATTCTGAGAATACAAGCACCACCCATTGTAAGAAAAAAACCCTATGGTCACAAAAGGTTAAAACACTGTGTGTGTGTGTGTGTGTGTGTGTGTGTGTCTTCCTGCCACACAATATATGCTTACAACTGTTAACCACATTTCCTGGTTATCGAAAGGTGATCTCCCCACACCCGTATACGGCTTAACTCTAATGGTTCACCATATGCAAGCATAGGCGAGCCCCTAAATGGCCGGGGGTGGACATCCCTCAGAAGATAAGGAAACCAGAATGTCACGTGGAACGTGCCTGCAGTTAAACAGCTAATTACCTCCCACAGCACCATAGATGTGTCGGGGCGGAGCAGAAGAATATCTAACCATGCAGTTTAAGGCACGGTTTCCAAATGTAAGTACAACAATGGCAACATTTAACAATTTGAATCCGACATAAAGTTTTGGTGCAAACTTTTAACAAAGTAATAAGTTAAAAATGTTATTTAGAGTTCAATCAATACAACGTGAGCGTCTCAAAACCTCAAACTACACTGGGAGATGACACAGAGACACAGCATGCACAAGTGGATTAGACTGAAATGAGAAGAAGACGACAAATGAAAGAATTTAATTAACGTGCTGAGAGAGCACCAGCTTACCTGGTTACAGCCTGGGAAACAGTCGTAACCTTGGTGACAGATCCATCCTCTTCTGGTGGCGTCGGCTCTGGGGAAAGAAATGCATCGCTGAGCGTGCGGCAGCGAGACACTTTTTCACAAACAGCGTAGACGGAGTTCTTACTCTGCAGGCTGAAACGCTCCGAGCTGCCCTCCTCAACAGGCGTCACCAGCTTCATCCTCAAGCTCAGCTTCCCGTCACCTTTGTCAGCTGTGTCACCGCCACTTCCACCCAAAACAATATCGCTGTTGGCCATCACCACGTCTGCAGAGACGTCACCCACTGCATCCGACTTTTCAGAAAAAGAGCTGATCTCTGGAGGAGGGAAACAATAATATTACTAAGACCGTGTTATGTTCTTTGGCTTTTGGTGAACCGGTGTGGTGACACTCACCGATGGGAGTGCTGTGTCTCAGCGTCTGCTTCAGCTGGTTGATCAGCGGCGGCGTGGTGCCGACAACAGGCCCAATCAAGTCTCCTTCTTTAGGAAGGGTGAAGTGGAATGAAATGTCTGTAGCAGAAACACAGGAGTGGAATCAGGTTAAAGACATCTTTTTGACTCAAACAAAGATAAAGTAATTCAGCCTTTAAAACAGGCGTCAGGGCCTTTCACTTCTTTCTAACAGAGACTACTCGGTTTTGGTTTTTTACTCTTTGGACATTATGTGGACACGACTCTCCGCTTACTCTGCAGAAAACACATCTTCATAACGCTCACCTCCCGAGCTGTCGCTCAAGCTCTTTTCTTTGAGGGCCTCTGGTTCACAGCCTGCCCTCTCAGTCTGGGACAGCCTATCGGGAGCCGAGTGCGCCTCTTTCTCCTGAGTCTGGGATTCATGGCCATTGGTAGAGACTGACACTTGGCCTGTGATTGGTTGAGAACTGTGAGTCTTTGATTGTGACACCACCTCTTTCTCACTGTCTGTTACACAGATGATGCTGTCCTCTGCCTTGTCCTCACTCTCCTCGTCCATGGGTTCGGGAGACAACAGCTGGCTCTGGGAGAGAACCAGACCCATTCCCGAGGTACCCTCGGCGTTCTCCACCTCCATCGCCACCTCCTGATCCTCCTCTTCCTCTTCACCTCGTTCACATTCATGCATTGTGTTTTTGTCTGCCTGGCTGTTGCACCCCACCTCAGGCTGCGGCGGCGACGACGATTCCACAGAGGGACTTTTTACAGCTCCTCCTGACACATCTGCATCCACAGCAGATGTTTGAGAGATCATAGACTGTGAAGGCAGGCTGCAGGGCGTAGCGTCTGAGGGAGTCTCCTGCACACAGCTTTTACCTGTCAGATCAGCAGAATCAAACTTTGGCTGCGAGCAAGACACCACGTCAGCACAGCCAGCATCTTTGCTGTCAGCCTTCACATCGTTTACATTCACATTTTGTACATTCAGAGAAACTGTTGCTTTCTGGGCCAGATCGGTCGCTTCAGTCTCAGCACATTCAACGTGGCGCTTCGGTGATTCAGCAGAGGACAACACTTTGGAGCCGGCGGCGGCTTGTGACTCCGACGGGACGGCTTTACTCTCCTTTCTCTGATCGTGACACGAAATCACAGAGTCGCTGGTGTCGACGCCAAGCGGCTCCTCCAGTTCCTCTATCTGAGTGGCTTGGCTGTCCTCCTCAACCCCCTCAGAGGTGAGCTGATGACAGCTGCTGTTCTCTGTGTTCACAGAGAGCTGCAAAGGCAAGGTGAAGGGAGCCGACTCAAGATGCTGAGACTCTGTCTCACAAGGCAACGACGCTGACTTTTCATGCGTCTGTGCATCCTGGCTCTGCGTCGGAACAAATACGTCCTAGAAACACAGAAAATCATCAGAGCTGCAGCTAAACGACACACTGCATTAAGTCTATTTAACTATTCATTTTCTACGCATGCACCAACGCATTCACCAAAGTTTCAAAGTTAGTCTGCATTACTGTGCAAAAGTTTTGAGTCACCCTTTATTTCTTTATATTTTACCAGGAAAACTGGGAAGACGTTTATCGACACGCATGCAAACGTAGCACATATGAGGGAAGAAGAGTTTTTGCTTTATTTTACCAACACAGCCTCAACTCTCTTAGGCATTCCTGCTAAGCAGTCTTCAGCACTACTTCTCCAGGTCTCTTTGGACATTGGCCGGCTTTTGTTCTGTTTTCTGTCAAAGTGATCCACACTGTGGTGAACTGTGGACTGGCAGTGTGCCTGGCTTCACTGTAATGCTGAAAAAACTGAAGCCACTGTCAGTCAGATGCTTTCCATGTTCATAATTCCACCTGGTTTGGCAAAATCCCTGAAACGCAGCCTCAAACCACGTCAGAGCCTCCACCCTGTTCTACAGGTGGCTGTGGACACTCACTGCACACCCTCGCTACACATTTACATTCATTTGAACCGGAAATTGTGCATTCGTCACTTTCCTGATTTTCAGCCCAGCTCTTGTGTAACTTGGCGTATCTCAGCCTTCCACTGAGACCGTTCCTGACGAGGCTTCACTGATCAGCAGATGGATCTAATACAGAGTCACATGTGTCTCTTAGGTCCTGCGTCAGGTATCTTAAAACATGACTTTCAGATGTTCATCTGCTGCCGATAGTCTCAGACCTGCTGGCTCTTTTGTCCAGTTTCCTCAGATTATTTTTGGTGCACATCACGCTGGGACATGAAGCTTTCAGCTAACGGCTCTCACCTCATTGGTGAGAAACAGACTGTTATCATTGGTATTCTTCATAGGCTCAACAAAAGAAAATGATGGGAACACATTATGTGTTTCTGTGACAGACTTCTAACAACCAAGTGCCAAAAGATACAGTAGACAACACTGGCTCACCCGTTAAGTTAGGAGCCTTTTATGCTTGAATTAATCATAGGTTAATGTTATGAACTAAAATGAATGAAGGGAAGAAAAAAAAACAGCAAATGTCCAAAGAAACCTTTGGACCTTTAGAACGTCTGGAAAACTGTCCAAAGCTACAAGAAGCTGTCGCTTGAAAGAACAAGATATACAAAACCCAGATGACTCAAGACTTTTGCACAGTTATAAACCAGAGATTCAGCCTTTAAACTGGATGTTGCATGATGTAACTGAGAGGACATACTGCTCATATGACTCCGAGCACAGAAGCAAACTCTACCTGCTGCTCAAACTGTTTACGAGGGGCAGCCAATCAGAAGAAAGCTGTTTACTACGTCGCCCTTCATTTCTGAGAGTGAAAGGAGGAGCGGCACAAAGACCCGCTGTAACAACAAGCAGCAGTCCTACACTGAAAGTAACGGTTCTCCTCCTCAGAGGAAGAACTACAGTCAACATGGTTTTCTTTATAAGGGCACAAACAAAGTTGGTGCTGAAATCAATGAATTCTTCAACCAGCTGGTCAGCTGACATACAGCCGACCACACAACATCATCTGCTGATCTTTGCATTTTTTATTGATTAGACAGGTCAAACAGTCTTTGTCACTGGGCCTAGCACCCTATCCTCTGACAATTTAATACATCACATATATAATCCATATTTTCTACTGGGGAACATTTTAAATAGGCTGCTGACAGTAAAGAGTGAAGGACATACATGAGAGAACTCGGGCTGGGACGGTACAGAGAGAGTTCGCTCTAAAGCAAAACCAGGGGAACTTTGGGATATGGGAGTAGACGCAGATGGTTGTGGCTTGGAGGCGGCCTCGGTTTCCATTGGCTCGTCCTTTTCTCCTGCTCCCCTGTCATCCGGAGGCAGTGACGTATCCATTTGTGAATCAGCACCTGACAATGCAAAGGGACGTTAGCTTTATCCACCAGCTGATTCCATGTCTGAACCCAAACTGAGATAATAAAGCAGATTTACCATTTTCATCCTCTAGTTCGGTTGGTGAGCTGGGAACTATTAAAGGGGTATGGCTAAAGTTGTCTGGGGTGGGGGCGACATAATCAACAGAGCTCCTAGAGGGGAGAGAAAAAAGGACATCAGCTCATTTTTTAGGGATTTATTGTGTGTGAATGATGCAAGAGCAGCATGCAGCTTACTGGGACAGACTCTCCTGCACCAGTGTTCCCTGTCCCGATAGATGCAGCAGCTGTAGGGTGTGGGCGGGTGTGGAGGTGGGGTGACTCTGCTGCTCCGGCTCAGACACTGTACTGTCCACTGCAGCACCTGAAAGCAGCGCAGAGACAAAGAAGCAGTTTGAGTAATTTCAGATCATTTTCTGTTTGTACGAGAGAAACAAACCAGGACTGTTACTTACAGTGAAGGGAGCACAAACTGGGCTCCACACCTCTACTTCAACAACTTCTCATACAGCGAGTCATTTTTTTCACACAGTTATTCTGATCTAAACACATACACGGGTCTACTAAGCCTCACCCTATGTTACGAGCACACCAGCGTACCTGTAAGGGCTTAGAGATCACTGAAGAGAACTAGAACAAAGGAGGCTTTGCCATTCAGGGGCATACTCACTGCGCCGACACGTTCCACGTGTTTGTGATTATTTGTGATTTAACAAAAAACAAACAAACAACCACGTCAGGTGAAACCTTGTCCACGGTGATTTCCCTGTCAACTCATTTTTACGCTACGTTCAACATCTGTTGGTTAGCTCGTCACTAACCTAACAGCAAAATGTAAGTAGGGCAAATCATTTCGGTAAATAACTGAGTTATTGTGTCTCTTCCTCACAGTGAGGAACTTTCAAACACCCGTCCCTCCAACAAGCCCTGGGTTACTATGTGTGAGGCAGTCAAAGAGCATACAGTCATGTTTGGGTGTGGATGATCAGTGGAAGGCGTGGCGTGAGATGAGAATGAACAAATAAGCAAAATAAGACAGGAACTAAGACCCTTTTTTATAGTTAATGATTAAAAAATATTAAATAAACTAAAAGACCTGCATTTTTAAATAATTTAAATTACAAGGCTGACACAGTACACCTCTGCCAAAATGTGTTTTTCAGTTATCCACAGCCCACCAAATAGGTCTGTCCAAATAGCGCTGACTGCCAGACGGCAACCTTCCAAAGAAAATGCCACAACTCACACTTAAGGCCAACATTTCTGATGTGACATTTTGTCAATGTGGTCTTAGACAATATGAAGGTGATGGGCTTAAAAAGACAACATGTGTAATCCTTCGAGTGCTACGTGAGTGTACCTGTCTTGTCAGCATCGAACAGATCGTCCTGTGAGGACAGGATCTCACAGTCCTGCTGGTCCTGCAGGTTCTGCGAGTGCAGCAGAACCTGGACACTCAGCTGCCTGCCTGACTGACCCAAAGACTCTGATGAGCTGCTGGAGCTCACCTCAGACCTGGAGAAGAAAAGAAATTTCAGTGCAAAACCAAAACACAAACATCTAATGAATGCAGACTTTGAAAGGTCACACGGAGCTGCACCTCAACGCTTTGTTGTCCTGACTTTCTGAAGTCCTGGAACTGATGCTCTGCTCTGCTGGGAATGAAGAGAACATTGATTATTTTGTTTAACTTCACGGAGTCACTGGGAATGCTCTGATCGGGACAAGTAAAAACGTAATTATACCCAGCACCCCTCATTCTGCATCCAGAGATCAGGAACACTTTTCTGTTGCAACCATAGACTGTATATAAAAGATGGCAGCACACAAGGCAACATCAATCACCATGTTTGTGAATCCTGTGTCCAAGGCTCAACATTAGCATTTTGATCTCTACTGTGTTGCTTATTTGAAAGCAGAAGTAGGGCTGTTTGCTTCGACCAATAACCATATCACAATACGTTTGTTCAATAACTGCAATTTCCACTATTTATGATTATTTAAAATAAAAATCAAAAAAGGGGTAACCATGGTGAGGAATGTAAGAGTCATCTGGACTTGATGCTGTTGACTGTAAAGCCCTTTTAGCAAGGGCAACCATCAGTTCCTGCTGGCCCAAAGTCTTCACCGTGGGATGCACGATGGTGGCAGGTGGGGTAAGGAGACGCACAGCAGGGGCCGAGAGAGCAATAAACAGCACACAGCTGATCAGCAGAGTGACGTGTCACTGAAACCAGACCAGTTGGGCCACTAATGATCTTTCTACAGGTGCAATCAGTGAAATCTTTCACAACTTTTTCAACACAAGTCTTGTTGACTAACGACTGTGTGTCATCGTAGATACTGCTGAACTAAATCATGTGTGCATTTATGTTTAAGACGTGTAAATCGAATGGTTGTGCTTGATTTACCACAACACAAAAACAAGCATTTAGTAACAAAAAGTGAAAAAAGGACCCATTATCTTGTTTCCACCGGAAGCCAAAATCATGACATTAAAATTTAAACAAAGGCCCAGCGAGATGGCGAGATCTAAAGTTGTAAGCTAGCACATAAGGTGGCCAGCTTTGTTAGCAAATCACCTGTCCATGTATGAATCACAGTGAAATAGATGCCTGCTAATGAGTGCTATGAAGTGCTAATAAAATAGTATTTCACTCAGAAACTAAAGCATAGACTCCTTGGAGACACAGCCATCATTATTTTGTCAGATAATTTCATTAAAAGTGCAAAAAAACAGCAAACAAACAACAACAGCACAAACACGGTCATGAACCTTAGTTATGCTGGTCGCATTAGCAGCCCAGCAGACAGATGTTAGCTGCAGCTGTTTGAAAGGCATAGCAGCTCTCCATGTTTTGCCTGTTAGCTCTAACAGAGGCACACCATGAACACGAGGTAAACCAGAGCGTCACTGCCCCGACGCAGAACGACAAGCAGCTGAATGCAATCCTTTATTAATGTGGATAATGACAGTGTAATACAGACACGTGGATAAAAGTCCTTATACCCAATTTGTTGCATTTGTCTCCGTCGTCTTCCTCCTGACTGTTCACGGCTTCACCACACAGATCCTGAGTCTGAGAAAGCTCAAGAAAACCAAACTGAGAAGCTTCCCCTGAAACACAACACAAACCGTAGCAGTTACTTCCAAGCACGACATCAAACAGACCGGCAGATGCTTTTGGAACTTAATGTGTTGCAAAATGCGTACCTTCAGACTGAATACAGTGTGTAGTAGAATCAGCACCAGAATCCATGTCAGCGTCCTCTGGTACACACCTGAAAAATAAAGTGAAACCTTTCATTGCCATCTGACCCTGACCATAATCCAACTGCAAAAGTGGACGAATCAAACACACTTTTTGTTGTTTGGAGGAGCGCAGATGTTTAAAACTTGACTGTCCTCCTGGAACACCGAACTGGGGTTGGCTGCAGCAAGACCGTCTAAGAAAGAAGCAAAAGCGCTGTTTTATCTTCATTCTGGATAAGAAACACTTAATTATCTCCCACTACACTGGAAAACACTTACCAGGCTCAGCCTGGCTGTTGCTCTCTGATTGGCTGCCGGTCTGAGAGCACCTGCTTCCTATTGGTGAAGATATTAATTCCTAGAAGAGAGAAGGTTGTAATGTAAATGACACAAGTTGTCTTTTTTATGCAGTTTCAACTTTTAACGTGCAACATTTGTTTTGGTTTTAAACTAACTCAAAGCTGTACAACAACTACTAACCGACAGTGGTTTACTGTTACAGACGCCTGAGTGTTGTATCTCAGTCACATGAACTGTGCTTCAGTGTTTCCCTGGAGGTTTAGTGCTTTAGAGCGTGGAGGAGAGATCGCCTGCCAGCAGGTCTGAACAGAAAGCCAGCACAGGCCTCTGTGTGACGACTTTACTCTTTACATCTGAGCTGCAGAGTCCTCTCGATAGCTCGAGATGTGAGTGTGAGTCAGTTTGCTTGTAACAGATTACCAGCCTCTGGCTCTGCCAGTATGTCCAAAGTGTAGCCTGCATTTTACCCAGTTTTTCAAAGTGAGCCTGATGGATGGATAGCTGAGGAAATGAACTGGACCGTCTGTGGTCGAGTTGAGTGCAACGTCCGTGAAAAAGCCACTCGTCTTACCATTTTACTCAAGTATAAATCTGTGCTTATTGTTCTTTATCTGCTCAAGTAATCAGTAACTGCATTACAGAGAGGAGAGCTACTGGATGAGATCTGCTCCTTACCAGTACCGGGCTGCGAGCGGTGGGCTGTAGACTGGACAGGCGACGGGCCAGCAGAGCTCGGTAGCTGCTCTCGGGGTCGTCTTCTAAAGCGACACTGTCCGGCTGGGAGTCCTCCACTATCAAACACGGGTTGTCTGGCTGAGGCAGGCTGGAGTCCAGTTCACTTCCACCGGGATCCATGGGGTCAGGACGAGGGCAGGAGACGGGCTGCTGTTAGCTAGCCGAGCAGTTGTGAAACAACAGAGGTGTCGCCATGTGAGTCCCTACAACCGGCTATCTGAGGTAGTCGCTGCTAGCTAAATAAAAGGCTAGCAGCTAACGCTCCGCCCAAAAACAAAAGGGTGCCGCTTCCAACGCAACAGCAAGTCTGCCCGAGAGGACCTTAACCATGCCCCCAGTGACACAGGGTACATTTACCTGTAAGCCAGCAAGGCCATTACGTTTTGGTTCGCGTGTGTATTTAGCAGCTTCTTTACATTTTCTTTGGAAGGACGAACATGGACACGCCCATATTTCGCTTCCTCGCGGTAAAACTTGCTAGAAGTAATTTCATTGGTTCAGCTGCGATAACGACGTCACACGACTGGTTCGATGGTAGCAGGGTGGCTATAATGGATAGCATGTGTGGTACACATTCACTGTATCATTGTATTTATGTTAATATAGCTATAATTACAGTTTCTATGTCTACCGTATGTATTGGATTTTAAGGACTCTACGTAACACTGTGGAGTTTCACAGCCTGTGGTGATAAATAGCATCAAAGACAGAAATATGGGACACCGGGTCCCGCACTGGGATCTCGGAGACCTTCATGGGTCCTTGTGGGGGTTTTCAGGAAGAGATATGGGTTCACTTTTTTTTACTGTAATTCCCCTCACGAGTTTGTGTGCACAGATTATACCTGACATCCTGAATACAGTATGGTCTGTGTTTTCTGTATTTTGGCAAACAAGGATTTTCAGAAAAGGGGAACCCTGAAACCAAACCTGGGGGCATGGTTCAATAGCCTACACGTGCATCTCGGGCACTGCAGGCCTGGGCAGTAATCGTAAAAGAAACGAGGCCCTGTGATCACATGATGATTCTGGGTGATTAAAACTGCAATGAAGCCCAGGTTTATTAGACACGCTTTGTAATGAGCTTTTAATCTTGTGCTGCGTGCTTGCAGGTTTGAAGATTAATATTAAGTGACTTTGTCATCTGACAGCTCCAGTTTCCATGGAGACACCACATTACCAGTAACACCGCAGTCTATGCTAATGTAGATCACAGTTTGGCAGAGGAAGTACAAAGGACCAATAATGCGCTGTAAGAGGCTCCTGTGAAGGTGGGGTGCACGGCAGACCTTTAAAACCAAACTAAATGATATCCACACCATGTTCAAGAGTCAAGAAGACCCTCCACTGCAGTCATCACAACCATGAAAGGCCAACAGTTAAACATTAGAAGGGTGCTTTGGATATCAGATGATCCTGTGAGTGATATTATAGCGATAGTGATGACAGCACGAGACTAACGAAGCAGGATGAGGTCACTTTAAGCCACTGCGCGCTCCAAGTTCATTCATTTTTACTCCAGCAGGCTGGAATCGTCTCTGCAGACTGGTTTTTGTTCTTATCTTTGTGCAGCCTGTTCGCGTTTGATCTCACCCTCTACTCGCATTGATCTATTCTGCTCAGCTTAAGCCGTGTGTGTGTGATGCCAGACAGAAGAGATGGGCCCTGGTCCTCTGATACAGGGAAACAGCAGCAGCATGGATACTGACCGGCATTTCAATATGGAGACATGTGGCTGGCAACAATGCAATAATGAAGCCCAGATTGTGCCAGATAGCTGGCGGTGCTTCTATTCGCGGTAACAAAAGATGAGGAGGTGTGATCTTCACCCCTAGCTGGATGGATGCTGTTGGGCATCAGCTTCCTGCAGCCAACCTTACGACTGACACCGCAAAGTTCAGCGTCACGTCGTCATTTCTGCAGGTCGGCCTGACACCCACATTAAGAAATGCGCAGGCACTGCCCAAAATGTCTAATGTGAGCCACCTCTGCTGGAGCCCGACAGACACACACGCACAGACACGCCGTGGACGCATATAACGCTTCGCCCTGTCAGCCCCATCACTATCTGCGCCCGCTTCTTTACCGCAGTGCTAAGAGAAACAAAAAAGAGCTTTACCTTTCGAGATCAATATGTCTGCTCCTGGGCTTCCCAGTTTCTCTCACCGTCCCGTTGCTTGCAATAATAACGCGTCCAGCATCGCTCAGTTCCTCCTTACCTCTGTTTTGCTGAGAGTCGGGGTGTGGGATATACACGCATGGCACGTAAAGATGCAAGGGCATTTTTTAATGTGGATATCAAGCTCGGCTTCGCTTGAGTCAAACGCGGCACCGATTAGACTAATTTAGAAAGATAAAAGTATTTTTTTACCCTCATAAACCAAAAATAAGCCCCGAATTTAATGTCTCTCAAATTTATGATCGACTTATTTCTAAAGTCATTTGTTCTCTCAGTGTTGTACTGAACATGTGACAGATACGGGTATTTTTTATGTTTCTCTGTGCATTCATACTGTACACCCACAAAGAGTGGCATTATGCGTCTAACAAACAAACAGACCCAAAGAATAACAATAATACTAATAATACAGATGAGTTTTTGTCAGGTTTGAGCTTTTGTGTGTAGACTGCAGTCACACACGTGACGACAAACATCTGATTTATTAAAGTAAACAGACACGGGGTGTGTGTGTGTGTGTTTGTGTGTGTGTGTGGGTGTGTGTATGTGTGTGTGTCTGTGTGTGTGGGTGTGTGTATGTGTGTGTGTCTGTGTGTGTCTGTGTGTGTGTTGGGGGTGTGTCTGTGTGTGTGTTGGGGGTGTGTGTGTGTGTGTGTGTGTCTGTGTGTGGGGGTGTGTCTGTGTGGGGGGGAGGTCTGTGTGTGGGGGTGTGTCTGTGTGTGTGTTGGGGGTGTGTGTGTGTGTGTTTGTGTGTGTGTGTGGGTGTGTGTATGTTGGGGGTGTGTGTCTGTGTGTGTGTGTGGGGGTGTGTCTGTGTGTGTGTTGGGGGTGTGTGTGTGTGTGGGGGGGTCTGTGTGTGGGGGTGTGTCTGTGTGTGTGTGTCTGTGTGTGTGTGGGGGGGGGTGTCTGTGTGTGTCTGTGTGTGGGGGTGTGTGTCTGTGTGTGTTGGGTGTGGGGGTGTGTGTGTGTGTGGGGTGTGTGTGTGTGTGTCTGTGTGTGTGTGGGGGGGTGTCTGTGTGTGGGGGTGTGTCTGTGTGTGTGTCTGTGTGTGTGTTGGGGGTGTGTGTGTGTGGGGGGGGGTGTCTGTGTGTGGGGCTGTGTGTCTGTGTGTGTGTGTGTGGGGTGTGTGTGTGTGTGTGTGTGTGGTTGTGTGTATGTGTGTGTGTCTGTGTGTGTGTGTGTGGGGTGTGTGTTTGTGGGTGTGTGTGTGTGGGGGGGGTGTCTGTGTGTGTGGGGTGTGTGTGTGTGTGTCTGTGTGTGTGTGGTTGTGTGTCTGTGTGTGTGGGGTGTGTGTGTGTGTTTGTTGGTGTGTGTGTGGGGGGGGTGTCTGTGTGTGTGGGGTGTGTGTGTGTGTGTGTGTGTGTTTGTGGGTGTGTGTGTGTGTGTGTGTGTGGTTGTGTGTATGTGTGTGTGTCTGTGTGTGTGTGTGTGGGGTGTGTGTTTGTGGGTGTGTGTGTGTGGGGGGGGTGTCTGTGTGTGTGGGGTGTGTGTGTGTGTGTCTGTGTGTGTGTGGTTGTGTGTCTGTGTGTGTGGGGTGTGTGTGTGTGTTTGTTGGTGTGTGTGTGGGGGGGGTGTCTGTGTGTGTGGGGTGTGTGTGTGTGTCTGTGTGTGTGTGTGTGTGTGTGTGTGTGTGTGTCTGTCTGTCTGTGTGTGTGTGTGTCTGTCTGTGTGTGTGTGTGTCTGTCTGTGTGTGTGTGTGTCTGTCTGTGTGTGTGCTGAACATATTAAATGGGAAACATGTAAATAATCCCTGGTAAGTGATGCTCCTAAGTCTGGGAATATGTTGGAAGTGACACAGAAAGAAAATCACTTCCTGTATGTTGAACAGATGAAGCTTGGTTTAGACGGGAAATCTACTTCCTAACCGGAAACTCCTCTTATCCCTACACGGCAGCCTTCCACATTACTCACTGATGCAAGTGTCTGTTTGAGAGATGGAAAAGTCTAAAGTAGGGCACAACAATCATCCGTTCATCATATGATTCTCAGCTTTCCTCGCTTAATATGATTCCCAAACAGATTTAGTCTCTCCTGCCCTCCTGTGTGTTTCCGGACTGTGACGAGTGTAATCAGTTTCACAAGCCTGTCTGAGCATCCTGTTGTCTGTGAACGTAACTTTCTCACATGTGTTAAATGTATTCCCTTTTTCATAAAGTGATTAGTCAAAGTTTGGAAGTCGACAGCTCCTCACAGCTCAGATACATCTCCTGCGGTTTTCTGCACATTCAACAGTGTGTGAGATGTTTCTGTGATTTGGGGGGTTAGGAATGAGGAACATCTGAGGTACATCACTGAGACAGGAAGCACAGGCTACATTACTGTTAAGATTAGTTAGCAAACTCACAACAACACTGCTTAAAAAAATGCCGTGTTACTTTCTTGATTTCAAAAACTGATGTTGGACCTTCTGTCTGCAATAAAGCAGAAGTGAGGAGGAGGGACACTGTGGAGGAAGCACAGGGACGGAGGAAATGTCTGAGCTGCACTGCCGCTGAGACATCTCCTCCATCCCTCCATCCTGAAGTCTGCAGCTGTGTTTTTGTCAGACCTACAAGTCCTCATACAGGCTGAGAGACGCTGTCTCTGTGCATGTTTAGGACATTTAGTTCATTATACTTCGGACAAAAATGCGTTATACTGTATATAATCATTCGATTTTCATATGTTCACTTTTCTATTCTTAGTTTTTTTGTATTTATCATTTTCTTCCTGCACTTACTGTTGCAGCTTAAATGGTTTTGTTATGTTAAACAATCTCTTGGTCTTGGTGCAGCTCTTCATTTCTGTCTGAAAGAAGTTATTTGAGCTCTTTGCATCCAGAAGATCTGAGCCAGAGGCTCCTGCGTTCAGCCAGAGCTAGATGCACTAGATTGCATAGGTTTGTGTACAGATTTGCCCACACAGACTGATTCTCAGGCTGTGTAACAACTGCAAACACAAAGATGTGGATGAAGCTGTAGTCGAATGCTGAGTGGTTGGAGCAGACTGGACAGTGTTCACTGGAAATAAGAGAAGGGCATGAAATAATCCAGTATGAAAAGCTCTCGGTTTCTCTTCAGCTCCTGACTTCGCTCTTCTCGGTGGCTGGCTGATGACCAACAACAGCACAAGCAAGAGCAGACCACAGAGTGGTTGTATCACATATTTTTGACACTGCCACCATCTGTTAACAGATCCTCTCTGCAGGTAGACAGGCAGCCTGTAGCTGCCCACACACCGCCACTAACATCACTGAGCCATTCATTTCCCCTTCACAGAGTAGAAAAGCACTCTGAATCAGAGGACTAACTAATGAAACTCAGAGATTAACTTTTACAAACACTAACCTCATTCAAACAATAAATGTATCACAGAAAATAAAGAAACACATAATTAAATTAAAATCAATTAAATTGTGTTCCATGTTATTTATACAGCTCCAAATCAGCACAACATTCACTTCGAGGCATTTCTTGCATTGTAAGGTGAAGCCCCCTGCTGTTGGTGTTCAGGGGAGAGAGACTCAGAGATTAATGAGAACTAATGATTAAACGCAGAGTGGTGTAAAAACACACAGCATCATCATCATGGGAAGCCCCCAGCAGCCTGGGCCTATTTCAGCATAACTAACACCTGATCCAGCCCTAACTCTACGCTTTATCATTATTAAGCCTAATCTTGAAAGTAGAGATGTTTCTGTCTCCTGAATCCAGACTGGAAGCTGAAGGCTCTGCATCCCATTCTACTTAACAGTGCTCCATTCATTAGTATTTTGTTTTTTCAGTGAAATGATTTTTGTTGTTGGTCTGCAAACAGGAAGTGTACAGGGGGGCAAAAAACTGCTCTTGTAGCTCTTTTTTCTCCCAGCAGAGGCCAGCAGATACGCTGGAGTGTTTGACCTGGACTGCTGACTCACTCCTGGTAACACACATCTTCCCTAAGAGTAATTTACTCTGTGAGGAGTCAAATTAAAGCCAACAATGAGCAATCACTGGAGCAGGAGAAGTAAGAGCCTCCAGTCACAGTCATGTGCTTCAATTTAAAAATAAAAAGCTTTATAAAGGATTAAGGGTCCAATAAAACCCACAATTATAAAAGCTTTTAAGAGACAAACAGATGAGAACATCTGTTACTCTGGATCTTCTGTCAGGAATGCAAAACTTACAAAGATGTGTATGTGTAGGAATAAAAGTCACAAGAGAAATCTGGCTGGTACTGACTGTTTGCATTGATTCAGTTTTGGTTTTATGGAGGTGGAGGTGGGAGGGTCAAGTTGCAAATCCATGCATTCACTGCAATATAAGAAAGACTGATTTTTTCAAACTATCAGAAGTGATGTCAGAAAACACCTTCAAATACCAAAAACATCAGCAATAAGAATAAAAAGGAAGGGAAAATAGAAGACAGTGGACTGAAGGATCTGTGCATTCGTGGGCAGCCTGGCTGTGATTTGTTAGACATTAGATGTTTTAATGTGAGCTGTGTGCATTCATCCCCTGTGTGTATGCCCACGTTACCTTTCATTAAAACTTGTTTGTGAAGCAAAGAGTTCTTCAATCACATTGTCTCACAGAAATGACAAAACAAATACAGGCTCTTGTACACTCGCAGGTGTTAAGACATAAAAACTGTTGAGTCTCCACTCCTGTCTGTAGGGCTGGATGTCTGCCCACAGTGTACTCATATCTGCAGTGAAGGGCACAAATCATTCATCCTGCAGCCTTTAGGTGTTTTCTGAAACAGGTTCACATCATTTTCACATCCATTCATGTGTCAATAGTTGTTGGTATATATGCAAACAGAAGGCAGCAGGAGGAAAGCTGGGGTGTCCAGTGGACTCATTCTGTGTCTTTATGTTGAAGCCTTCGATATATTTGTTGTGTTCTGTTGTGTTTGTACTTTTCTGCAGTCTTCTTGTTGCCATTGATGGTCTGTATCTTGGTGACTTCCTTTATTAGTTGTTTTCTAACAACTAATATTGTTAGTTATTAGCTATTTTCTGTCTCAGCTCAGTTGTTCCCACCCAATCACATCCTGTGTAGATCTAGTCTTGTTTTCATTGGATGTTGGGTTTTCCACCTGTTTGACCGCTTGCATTTATTCCCAATGTTCCACCTAAACTTCATAATTTTACATAAAAAAATGTTATTGACATTTAATAATTCTGTTATCCATCCATCCATCTATCAGGTACGCCCACGTGGAATTATCACATCAGTTAACCTGACATGGAGTGTGAAAGTAAGCTTACAAGAAAGAAACAAACAAAAACCTCCTTTTCTGATTTCTTAGTTTTTTGTATATTTGTCACCCTTACATGTTTCAGATCATCAAATACATTTTTCAATACAAAAAGCAGTTTTTAAATGATGGTTTCATTTATCCGGGGAAACAGGCATCTAAACCCGCAGGGGCCTGTATGTTAAAAAGCAACTGCCTCCTAAATTTAATACCTGGTTGTGACAACAACTTGGCAGTCTTTCACATTGCTATGGAGGAATTTTGGACTGCTCTTCTTCACAGAATTGTTTTAATTCAGCCATATTTGAGGGTTTTCCAGCAGACCTCAAAAACGTATTCACTAGCCTGGTTCTGCCAGAAGTCTCTTCCTGTTTTAAGACAGTTTTTCCTCCCCACAGTTGCCAAGAGTTTACTCTTAGTGGACAATATAATCATTTTCTGTAAACATAAAAGTTGAACTGACAACAGTGGAGTTCATATATATGATATTATAGAGGAATTGCAAAGACCCACACTATAGACAAAGTGATGCATGCTCAATCATCCAGATAAGGAAATCCCAAAAAGTTGATTCTGTTCATCTGGACGTTGTCACTGGGAGAAACGTTTCATCACTCACTTTACGTGAAAAGGGAAAGACCATCTCTGAATGGAGGAGGGGGCCTAAGGGTGCATCTGTCACCATCTGACAATGCTGTGATTGCAGCCATTCCCCAACTCTCTGTGAATGGGACTCATGACCATTGATCACCAAGCACTGATCAATGGTCATGACAATTTGCATATTAATGATGAAGAAACTGACCTCCCAGCCCATTGTTCCCTCAGTGGTGCTGGTTTCAGTCATGTGCAAATGTACTGTTTAGAAGATTGGAAAATGCAGTCAGCTGACACTGAAGAAGTCACCTGGATGATGACGAAACATTTCTCCCACTGAAAATGTCCTGATGAACAGAATCAACCTTTTGGTATTGATGAAAATCTCACTTTACTGCAATTTATTGCATCTCTTCAATGATTTGTTAACAAGTTGTAGAATAGGAGCAAATACACGCCTCAGCAATGCTAATAATTTTCTGGAGAGTTTCAGATTTGTTGTCATGTATAAGGACAAGTTGCAACTTTAGCACTGCTTCATCATTCAAATGAAGCCTAAAATAACAGTTTTTGTGTGGTGACTGTGAGCCTTTGTTGTCAGTGTTACTCTGTGCACAGATGAAGCATTGTTCTATTCACAATCTGAACAAAGACACGTCAGTTCAGTAATCAGAGGCACACTGCCTGGTACTCACAGTGACACAGATATAAATAGACGCTTTGTTTGCCACAAACTTTTTAGTCCCAGACAAAGGTGTCTGGGACTAAAAAGTTAATACAAAAACACTATGAGGGCTATTGTAAGTGGCATTGATTGGACTCAATACACACCAAAATCTTTGGTTTGAAAACAATTATTTTGTTTAATCAAACATCAACAGTTTTATGAATATTTTCACGCATTTGAAGATGATAAATCACTCTTTTCAGGAACTCTGTGGAAAAGCAACTGACAATTTGATACTGTAAAATCTTTTTTTAAGCTTCAGCTGCCTCATATAGGAAATATGATCAACATAAATTCTCATATCCCTCTCTTCTTTCTGTCCAATGGCATGATGCAACATCAAATAGCCACATCACCTGGGATCCAATCAAGTGTTTAGCTTCTTCTGAGCCACGCCCGTCACTCCTCCTACCCCATCCTGCACTGTCATGGTGCTCGCTCTGGATGCAGTTGTCATGGAGATGGAAAAGGGCTCAGCGTCCATTAGTGGCACTGTTACCATGGAAATCTCTATCTCAGCCGCTGCGTCTGTGGAGCAAACAGAACCAGAGGAGTCTGTTCAGCACCGCGGACAGCATCACCCTGGAGCTGCGTTCCAGCATAGAAACTATCGCATATTGATCGTGATTGGAGAGATTTCCTGCAGCCATCATCTCGAAGCTGCCAGGAGACAGATCACACAGGGTAAGGCAAACTCAAGTGGTCGGTGACAGCGGAGCGGGGCGATGAAACGGCTTGGTGTTTACATAGTATCTGTTCCCACTTAGTTTGGATATCTTTAATGAACTCATAAAAACAAGAAGTCAGATATTTATTGGTTAAAAATCCAGACGCAGTCCCGGAAAGAACTTCAATTTTTAATTAGCCGCATAAGAGTGCATTAACTTTTAATAATTCCCCTCAATCTAAAAGCACTGCAGTGCAAACTTAGGTAAAACTTCCATAACTACAAATCCAATTATTGCTAAAATATTATTTGTAACAAATGCACAGAATGGCACCTTTCACTTTTTTATTAATCCAGCTATTTTATTATTGAATAGTGCACATAAGCAGCATGTTAATGTTGTAGTTTTATCGTGTTCAAATGTTAATGCAGCAATAAATAAAATGTACCAAATATAATATTAAAGGGAAATGTGTGCAGTAATTAATTTTACTTATTCTTTCATTAATACTGCTACTTCTTCTTCTCCTCATAAGAACAATGAATAGCTTTGTTTGTTTGTTTTTAATTGTTTGTTTATGGCAGTTTTGGTCCTCCATAAATTTAGAAAAACAAACAAACAAGCAAAACTTTTCTCACTGTCAGAGAAATGTAGTAAATTGTTGTGAGGGCATACTGGACTCTTGATTCTGAGCATTATTCCTGCTGTGTGTTCCAAAAACAGGTTTACGCTCCTGGAGCGTTGATCTGGCTGTTTTTGACCTGGACAAAGAGCTGCAGCTGTTTGAAGCCAGGCACACTGCGCAGTTTTCCTCGCAGGTCAAAGGTCAGTGTGTTCATCGTTATCTTCAATAAAGTTGACAGCAAGAGGGATTTTTGGGATTTTAAAGGTGAAAGTGTGACACAGACAGAGTGTGGCATGCTTTCACCAGCACGTACCAAGTCTTTACTTGCTGCTGTTTGGGATGTGCCCGGGCTTCAGGTGAGCTTTGCACGGACTTTCTGAACAGTGTAATCGCAACAAGAACCTCACTCGCCTGTGCCTGTTGCGCAAAGAAATACTGGGATTTCAGGTAGAGCAGGTCATCTGCTAATTGGAAGGTTGGCGGTTCAATCCCTGCCTGCTCGAGTGTCCTCAGGCAAGATGCTGAAGCTCGGGTTTCTCCGATGTGCTCAACGGAGTGTGAATGTTAGATATAAGGGACCAACATGAGTGTGTGAGTAATGGGCGAAAACTCAGCGCTCGTGTAGAAAAACACTATAATAAGAACCAGTCTGTTTACAGTAAACAGTCAGTCCATCATTTTCCCCTTTACTATATCTCTAAAGTATGTGCAACTATATTTCTATACATAAAGGATATCAGCCAACATATTTAAAACCAAAACATTGTAAAAATGAGTTTTGTCTCCAGCTGAGCTCTAAGAGAGTTCATCAGGTTATCAGTTTGCACGCTTCTGTTGACTGGAACCCTGAGATCTGTCTCAGTGATACAAAACCATTAAAGCTAGTTTTTGCTGGGTGCTTATGATGAATGACTCACAGACTTTGGTTCTTTTGAATGATCTCTGTGTTGAATTAGCAGAGAAGAACCTGGCTGTTCGTGTGTTATCAGACAAAAGTGAGAACAGGACTCTTCAGACACCAAAATCATTTTTTTCTAAATAACAATGTTGTCAACCATGATATCATCTGCTCTTTTGGCCCATGAATAAACCCATATTGCACAGGGGTAAACTGCATTAAATTCAAGTTGACAGATTAAGATTTATAGACGACGTGTTCGTGAAATGAAATCTGTGGAACCTTGAAGTCTTTCCAGCTCCGCATCTTTTATGGCTACATTATAAACTCTACATAAAAACATAAGTTTGTGATGCAATGCTAAGAGCATGCTCTCATCTCTTTGATTTCTTCACTGATCCATTGGAATATATCCTAGGAGCTGATGACAACATAGCTCTTATTGATGATGGTCTCACGTGCAGACTGCACGTCACACTTGGAATCAATAAAGGCTGAATCCGAGAGGTTTTACCCCCTGCTGGGGTGATCGAAGATCAGGACGTGCCATAGGTGATGAATGTGACTCTTGCTAGGAAAGTCTCTGCTTTCTGATTCGCTGCTTTGCATTCACAAAGAAATGTATCCTACCCACACTCAGCTTTCACTCAAGCCTAGCAGGGTCAGATGAGCTGTTCGGAGGAGAAGGTGTGTTGGCTAAATAAATGGAACTCAGTGTTCAGCGTGGATTTTAAACATGGATCCTCCCACACAGTGTATTGGATGGTAGTCTTATGTGAAGAGTGGAAATATGTACATTTACTACAGCACATCCACATGGCTGAATTTTAGTCATATGGCCTGAGCTCTATGACACATTTCACTGGTAAATGGACATGTCTTCTGAATGCTGTGCCTCCCAGCAGGCTGCAGGTTACTTACTGCTTTTCTCTACTAACCCAGGTCTGCATGACTTCACATTATTTCACTGTGTCACTGTTATAAGTCACTCAAGATGCATAAATTCCCAACCAGCATTTTTCTGTGTTGGAAGGTTGGAACACACACCAACAGGAAGGAAGAGTGTGGCTGAGATACTTTTACAGATTTACAACCTTTCTTTGATTTCCTTCTTCTAAACCTGTTTTCCTCTCTGTTAGTCAACACACTGCTTTGTCTCATTGCTTGTTTTCATGTATTTTCTTGTACGGAAATATTTAACTGAAGTCTAGAAAGATCGCAGCAAGAGCTGCAGCGGAGCTTCATCTGCCATCCAGCCTGAGGAGGAGAATTTTTCTGCTGCTGGTGAGGAGCGGTAACCTTGCCACTCCTGGGAGCAGTCTTATTTCAGCTATATTAAATTATTAAATCTGTATCTACTAAAGTGCCATATTTTCTACACATGTTTGAGCTTTATTTCTGTTAGTTTAGCCTCAAAAGTCAACAATGTGAACTAGACTGCCATGTCACCTTCACTCATGCCTCCCACAGGAGGAATCTGAACGTGTTTGATGATGCCGTCACTTGTCATGCATCAACAACCAACATGTCAGTTAACCTCAAGCAGATAAAAGAGCTCAGCTCAGTTTAGTTGTCAGGCTGACCTCAAATTTAAGACATTCAAGGTTCTGACTTTGATGATCTTTTGATTATCCTCTTGTGCCACAGTGAGAAGCAGATTCTGGTTCATTTCCTGAGTATTTTCTGTAGAGCTGTCAAAACGTAGCACTACAAAGTCCTGCAGAACAAATCACATTCCCACCCCATCAGCTGCAAAGACAACACATAAAAATGGAGAAAAGCGTAAACTGTATACCTGCTAAACATTAGCATCAGAATCATGACCATGTTAGCATGCTAATATTAGCATCTAGCCAAAAGCAATATGTGTATGTGCTAGCTCTTCAAATATGACCGTAGGAGGAAACTGTTCATATCCTTTTACACAGGCAAAGTGAACAATAAGGACAACAGCAGCACTCACACGCAGTCAGAGGGCACGCTAGGATAAGAGCTAAACAGCTAATAAAGAGGAACGAAGAAGTAAAGACGCACTAATAGACACATTTTTTATGTCCCTACGTACAAACACACACACACACACACACACACACACACACACACACACACACACACAGGATTGTGTTTCAGTATTTGCTGAATTTGTCTACAGCCTGTAAAAGAATATGTGCCTGTCAGATGTTGCCCATAAGGTAACTGAATATGGTCTAAGAGCTTATCCATGCATTCAGTCCTTCAGAAAACTGCATTAAAGCACATTACAGAATCCACTCGCTTCCACTTTCAATTATTGTATCACAGGTGGTGCTCTGATCATTCCACTTCTGCTTGTGCGTTCTGTGGTTAATTCAACCTGAGGGTAGGCTTACCCTCTGTGCCCGATGAGCTGCAGCTCAGTGTCTCAGTGGAAGCAGGAAATTATGGGAACATGCTTCAGTTTAAGAGATGTCGGTCGTCTTGTGTTTTCTCAAGAACACAGAGAGATTTTTAAATCCAGAGTGTTTTGTTATTGGGCCAACGTGAGGACAACAAAATGAGTAAAAAGACCTTTATGTGCGCTAGAGAGACGTTTAGCCTGTATAGCAGCATTAACTGAACCACTGACAGCAGTAGCACAGCCTTCAAACAGCCTAACATATTAAGACACAGTCCTTGGTATTATGTAGTTTTGATATTTATCAGTAAATCCAAATAGATTTCTATATAATTTCAGTTAGAATACACAGGCTCTCGAGCCGACTGGAAACCTTTACAGATTTTACCTGGAATGGATTTGGCATTGACCGATATCCGGAGAAACACTCTCACCTGTGGGCATTATTAGAAGCAGCCTGTACGCTTACCTGCATAACTTAGCACCCAGATTCAAATTCACAAGCCAGGGACATGAAATAACCCCTCAGGTTAGGATTGTCTTAAATTATAATATATAGCTTCTGTTATTGAGGTTACTTTGATGGATTGGGAATTGATTTGTTGATACACACGTTACGCTCTAATGAGTATTTATAGCTGTGCGCTAATGTATGTGTTTTATTTATTTTTTTATATTTTTCAAAATTTGACATTTAAGTCAAGGTGCTTTTTTGATTTCTTCAGCTACACTGGGTACACTGACATCAACGGTTTACTTCAAAATAAGTCAGCCGAGGCAAATCTTTGCATCGAGAGGAGGGAGAAGGTACTCTGGATGTGGAGAGGAAACTGTGTTGCACTGTGAGATACTGTCTGGTTATAGTGGCCATTAAACAGATGCGTGTTGTTCCTTTTCCCATCGAGCTCTGAGAGCAAATGTGTTGTTTTATGTTTTTGTTTCTTCATCTTGCCAAACCTCTGGGAAAGCTCAGCTCACAGTTCAGCTGCTTGAGGATGAACTGGGCTCCTTGCTGGTATGCAAAGGTCACATTGGGAAATCGATCAGACCCAAGAAAAAGAAAAAACAAGAAAAAGTGTGTGTTTTCAAAAGGTCGAGGCTAGAAATCGAAGGTCTGTCGTTCCGAGCTGTCCTCCAGTGGCTTTTCCCCAAATTCCCTGATTGTGTCTCTGATTTGTATTTACCTTTCAGGAAAATCGCTCACACCACCCACAAGGTGTTTGCAGGATTGGCTTTCCAACCCGTCATACTCCAGCTCCTCCTCATCTGTGCCTTGAATACTAATGTGCAGCTGGTGGAGGAGGAGTGCACAGTCATCATGGCTGCTCACACACTGAAAACACAAAGGAAAATCTATAAGAGAAAGAGGCTGGACTGCTCTGATTAGTTTATATGAATGTTTTGAGGCATCATTTCAGATGTTCGTGTCTATTAAGAGATAAGATAAGATAAGATAAGACTTTATTGATCCCACGACGGGGAAATTTTTGCGTCACCTCAGCTCAGGTACAGATATCAGAAGGAAATACAAAAATACAAATAAGTACAATCAATGAAAAAAAGTAAGATAATACACTATATACAATGGTAGCACACACAGTATGTGATTATGGATATGGTTGGAAATATGGAAGACATAAAATATATCGCTTGATATAGCTATTGTACCACTACTATTCCTATTTATAGACATGTACACACACACATGTACACACTAAATATACATATGTATACATATACATACATATATACCTGCACATGTCCATACACATGGAAGGTCCATTATGCATGAAGTGGTGACCGTGGAGTTCACAGTGTCCAGTGGCTTATGACATCGTGATTGAGGAGTTATAGAGTCTAACTGCTGTTGGGATGAATGATCTGCCAAAGCGCTCCTTCCTGCAGCGAGGGTGTTTCAGTCTCTGACTGAAGGAGCTGCTCAGCCCACTCACAGACTCATGCAGTGGGTGATGTGGGTTGTTCATGATGGATGTCAGCTTTATTATTTATTATTTATTTATTATTATTTCTTGGATTCATATTTAGTCATATAGCAGCATGGCTTTATGGCATCATTAACCTGTTGTCTGCAGCTTTGTCCATCCATCCATTTTCTTAAGCACTCATCCAGTTCAGGGGGGAAGCCTGTACCAGCTGTCACAGGCCGAGAGGACCTGGACAGGTTCTCAGTCTTTTGCATAGCTAACACAGAGAGGCAGACAACCATGCTCACATTCACACTTACAACCTAAATGTCTCATCAATCAGTTTTTTGATGGATCACCAGAAACTTCATACAAGATGAGGCCTATGATTCTCTGACATCTTTGCCACTGTGTTGAAATTTGCCTGAAAAATCTTTGAAACCAGCATTTTTTCTAATATTGGTGTTCCTTCGTCCTGATGTTGCTGTCATTGGGAACCGCTACATCGATCACTACGGCCGTCTTCTTCTGCTTGTCTACCACCACTATGTCCAGTTGGTTAGCCACCACCATTTTGTCCGTCTGTATCTGGAAGTCCCACAGGATCTTAGCTCGGTCATTCTCCACCACCCTCGGGGACGTCTCCCATGTTGACGTCAGGACTTCCAGGCCATATTCGGCACAGATGTTTCTGTAACCATCAGAGTGGCAGACAGAAAGGATCCAAGAAAGGGTCTCCAGTATGAAGAGTTGGACAGCACCAGGCCCTGACATGGTTCACGCCTACTGGCTGAAGAACACAAGCGTCTGGCAGTAACAATAAACTGCAAATGCTAGTAGATAAGAGACACCCAGAGTGAAGGGACTGAGAGAGCAGAGAGCAGTAATATAAGCAATGACAGAACTGACAGCCCCAAGAAGGGACCGGTCCCCTCCAACTACCGGCTAATAACCTACCTCAGTTCCACATGAACGCTTCTGTCAGGCATCATAGCGGCTAAGATGACAGGCACATGGGTCAGTACATGAATGGGGCACAGAAAGGGATGGGCAAGAATACCAGAGGCGCAAAACACCAGCTACTGGCAGACCGAGCAGTCAGCTGAGACTGCAAGACTGGATTGATTACAAGAAGACCTATGACTCAATGCCCCACAGCTGGATCCTGGAATGCCCAGAACTGTACAACATCAACAGGACCCTGACAGTCTTCATCAGGTGCTCAGTGGGGATGTGGCGTACAACACTAGAGGCCAACTCCAAGCCCATAGCACAAGTCACCATCAGGTGAGGGATCTACCAAGGAGATGCTCTGTCCCCACTGCTGTTCTGCATAGGCCTGAACCCCCTCAGTGAGATCATTAACAAGACTGGCTACGGATACCGACTACGAAACGGAGCAGTTGTCAGCCACCTCCTGTATATGGATGACATCAAGCTGTATGCCAAGAGTGAACGAGACATCGATTCACTGATACACGAGCCCGTTCTCACTCCCGAGGCGTAACATCCCGACGTTTTGTCACGTCCTGCAGCGTTCCTGAGGAACGCGAAAGGTGACCTTCCACGTTGTTATGGTACGCGGCGGTTTCCAGCCCTGTACTGCAGCCCTAAACTTAACCTTATCACTAAGCCTAACCATAACCTTATGCCTAACCTTAACCATAACCTTATGCCTAACCATAACCTTATTCCTAACCTTAACCATAACCGTATCCCTACGCGTAAACCTAACCTTATCCCTAAACCTAACCATAACCTTATGCCTAAACCTAACCATAACCGTATACCTAAGCCTAAACCTAACCTTATCGCTAAACCTAACCATAACCTTATTCCTAACCTTAACCAGCACTTTAATGAGGTGAAATAGTGTTTTCTAAAGCGATTTTAAGGGAAAAAGCGAAGATGTGTAGATTGAGTCCAAACGGTTCTCATGTGTCCGCAGTTTTCCGATGTCGTGACGTAGGAACGCCTTGGGTGCCCGAAAGCGTAATATGTTGACGATTTGTCACCTAGCGTAAAATGTTACGATTTGGGAGTGAGAACGGGTTGGATACACACTACCAGGCTATACAGCAATGACATTGGGATGTCGTTCGGACTGGAGAAATGTAGTCGGATGGTAACAAAGAGAGGGAAGGTAGTCAGAACTGAGGGGATCGAACTACCAGAAGGCAACATTGCAGACAACATTCATTGGAAAACCGTGGGAAAGCTGCAACCACCACGTACCTGCAGAGGGTCAGGCAAGTCCTGAGGAGTCAGCTGAACGGGAAGAATACACCTACACTGGTGATCAGATTCCCCACTGGGATAATCGGCTGGAACAAATGAGGAGATCGAAGCCACTGACATCAACACGGAATCTCCTGACCATGCATGGAGGGTCTCACCCCACATCCAGCACCCCAAGACTGTACACTGAGCAAAACATCAGGCCGAGGAGAATTTCACCACTGATTTATCAGTGATGTCCGATAAATGGATGACTGGAATATATAGCTTATAATTTTAACAATGTATTCTATAAATTGGAACTATATATGCCAGATGTGGTGTGATGCTTGTTTGACTTTTATCAGAGCTCTACAAAACGTTACAGTACTCATGTACTTTACCAAACGTTTGGTGGCTAGGTGTGCAGTTCATGCCTTAAATGCATTCACTCTTTAGATTAAGAAATATAAGAGATCAGAGTTTGAAGAGGCACCATGGTGTTTTAAAATGAGTGAATTTAAATCAGTAGTGTGATCTGTAGTCTTAGCAGAGAGCAGTAATATAAGCAGCGACAGAACTGACAGCCATTATTGTCTCAGTGTGATAACACCTGGACCAATGTGTTTACAGACATCATTTAATTGTGATTTTAAAGGCTGTAGGTTGCAGCCGTTGCTCTAACACTGTGTAAATGTAACAGCTGTGTAACACCCCTCTGTAAACTATTAACAGTGAGAACTATTACAAACTATCTAATGTATGAAATGGCTGTTACTTAAACCATTATATCATCTAATAGTGTCAAAATAACATCAAATTGAATTTAAACATCCTGACAGAGTTAATTAACACTCCTCTTTACAGAAGAGCATTACCTAAAAATCGACACCTTCTTTTATTCTGAAGCTCATTAAAGATGCAGATTCCCAGTTGTCTCTGCAGTATTGACACACTGCTGAGGCTCTTCCATCATGATGTAATGGATATGACGCAGGTAATCAGAACATCCATCAGTGTGTATGCATTAGTGTCTCATTCCCCAGCGTCTGCCCTGCTCACACCGTGGTGATTACTGATTGACCCGTGAGGCACACGGACAGTCTGGCAACGTGAACGATCGCATTTCATCTCAAGAGAGGAGGAAGATGATGAAGGAAGTGCCAGTAATGGTGTCCATGAATGCAGCTGTCGCCCACATGGTGCAATTAATAAAGACTGGGTGAAGCTGTGCTTCTGACTGTTGGCGGTGACTCTCAGGGGAAATGCAGTAACATTTAGTGAACGTAATCTCTGGGCCTATACACACAAACATCAACACACACACTGTGTATCAGAGGTTTTACAACCATGAATCCATACTTATGCCATAAATCCATGATCCAAACATCACTGGGCAGTAATTCACATTTATGGCAAAGATGATCGCACCAGTGCAGCTTTCACAAATAATCAAATTCCGACCAAAGACAAGAAGTTACAAATTACAACCAAATTTCCCCTTGTGGGACAATTAAAGGATTATTCTATTCTATTCTATTCTATTCTATTCTATTCTACTCTATTCTAAGTAATAATGAATTAGATTAATTACTCTTTCAGTCAGCTGAATTCCATCAGTTTATCCCAAATACAATGTAAACATTTTTAACGTCTTAGTTAATAAAGCCTGTGTTACAGTAACTCCGCTAAGCACTGAGACATAAACAGAAACTTGACTTATTTTTTTCCATTGTTCTTTCTTTCACCTAAGGGTCACCTGTACCGTATTTGGGCAAAGACCACCACAAACCAAATGCACTTGTTATTATTTTTGATATTTTTGGTTGCCAATAGATGTGTTGAAAGCACTGCGCCTGAGTCTAAAGACTGGTGGAGCTCTGAGTGACCAGGGTGAGGCGGAGGTGGGGATGAAGTGCGATACATGACTGACGGTTTGAAAGGTAGAATGACCACCGTGCACTGAGATTTAAAGCTCGCAGAGTGGAGGCTGATTGGCTCAGAGATGGCTGAGTCTGACAGCATGGGAAAGTGGAAGTGATGTAAAGAACAGACAAGCACTCCAACACTCAGGAAAGCAGGCAGATGACAGAAACAAGTATTCGATCACCTTGAATCACCTGATTTAATACTTGGTGGAGTGCGAGTTAGCGGCCACATCTGTGACACATCTCAAACATCAAACACACAGGGATTGTCCTCTTTGCAGATTTTGTTTAAACCCTTAAGGTTTCTAAGTAATCACTTGGATGCACAAAGCTGAAGCTGTCTTTTGAGCTGCTGTGTGGGATTAGAGTCCAAACAGTGGCTGGGCTGCTTCTTTGTTGCCTTGGCCGTATGATTTGGGTTATTGTCCCACTGGAAGACCCACCCACAACGCATTTTCAATGCGTGAAGCGAGGTTCTCATCCCAGGTTTTTCTAACCTTCCTTCCTAAAATGAAAGGCAGTTGCTCTGTACCCTTGGTAGAACAGCATCTCCAAAGAGTAGGGATGGTGTTCTTGGATTTAAAACTCGAGTGGCATCTAACCACATTTCCCAAGCCTCATTGGACTCGCTCAGGTGGTCATTGGCAAACTTGGTCACATGGTCATTCCTGAGCCGCGGTGCTTTGTGGACACTGCAGGATTTCAAACCATGATGACATAATGTGTTACCAATGGTTTTCTTGGTGACTGTGCTCCCAGCTGCTTTGAGACCAGTAACAAACCTAATATTGAAATAACAGACTGCTTATTACTTTGTAAGTGGTTGAAATTAAATTCAGCAGTCCAAATACTTATTTGCTCATGATGGAGAAACCATCTGTATCCCAGAGAGAGAGAGTCTGCCTCCAATGCCCCTGAAACCATTTAAGATTTTTATGATCCAAACTGATAAAAACTGGGATACACACAGACTCTGAAGAGATTTTTTCAACTCACTAGATCTCCACAAACTCCTGCTAGAATAATGATGAGTAATGCCATCATGTTTATGTGCTGTTCATCAGAGAGTTCACAATCTAATCCAAATCCATGAAATGTAGATGTGGAAAATGAGGTCTCAACAGACGACTGGAAGCCTGTGCCGCAGCTCGTTGTAGAAGAACACCTGGGGACTTGTTGTAAACTGTGCAGTTTTTAGTTTTATTTTGTGTTTGCCTTTAAATATGAGAAATATAGATAGTTGTTGGCTCTGCTTTTGTTCCAGTGGTTAAACTTTTGTTTGTTTTGGTGCAGATTAATGTACAGATGAATATGTTAATGAATGAAGAGGAAAAATTGCAAAGGTAATTCGAAAATTCGCTACTTATATGATACATTTTGTTGCCATATTGACAAGCTGTATGTATTCTTTTCAACTTTTGGCAAACGGGTGACTCGAATCTGCTCTCTGATTGGTTTCTTTATAAAAGTGGGACAATATCAAAAGGCTCCCAGCAAAACAATGAATGTCCACACACCCACTGGTATGTGCCAGACTCTTGCTCCTGCGCAGAAAGCATGTGGAAGAAGCAGAGCAGGCAGTTTTATCTCTAACTCACTAACAGTGCTGATAATATGGTGTAGTTACAGGCCTTCTCAGCTGGTAATGCAGGTAATGCAGACCTGCATGAAGGAGATTTCTCACTTAATAAAAGCTTAACACGACTCAGAAAAACTCCCTGGAAGCTAAAACGTGTTCATGTGGGAATTTATAAAGCGTGAGACTCTTTGCACTGGCCTGTGAATGAACTCAGCGTCCATGTCAAACGTGCCACCCTGCTGTATTTCCACACAAACCCACACTCGGGGTCTGAGTGGGTGTTTACAGACTGTGATGGACAAAACAGCAGGTTGAAGCTGACAGGCACAGATGAGTGATGCTGCTGCGTACACACACACACACACACACACACACACACACACACAGCAATGCTGTTTTATTAACCAGCTTTTTTTCTCTTCTATAATCTTTAAACCGTTTGATTGTGATAACGATGCCGGACCAACAGCAGGGCTGGCTGCGAGCTTCTCTCCCCGCTGCACAAACACTCATCTGTTTCTGTCTGAGGAGGCCCGAATACACAACAAATCACAGACAGACGTGCTTTGAAAAGCAATGCGTGTAGGCTCCACCAGTGAGCAGGAAGCTGATTCTGTGATGTTTAAACTGCATCACTGTGAGTTTAACATTTTTATGACACAACCTAAAAATCTCTCTGCACGATAGACAGGGTTGATCGCAGTCTAGGAGAATGCAAGCAGATTAATAATTCAGCCACCGTTATTGATCTGTTCCTCTGCTTCTCTGAAGGCAGCACAGAGGGTCTCCTGGTCCCTGTCGACAGCACACACCCACATACTGACACACAAGCTTGGAGGATGTCAGTTAAGCTGTTTTTCCTTAAAAGCTTTTGCAAACAGCTTTATGTATTAGGAATATTAGAAATTAGCCGACTATGAAGCTTTGTCTTTCACTAAATGACGGCTGATGTGAGCTGCACGATGAAAGAAGAGAGTCTGTTGATATTCTGGTAATGTTGTTGGGGTGGAGGGTGAATATACTCTGGGCTACAAGTTAATAAGGTGCAAACACTCCATGTAGTGTACTGGAATCCAGTCCAGCCACCCCGCTGTGTGCAATCAGACTTTCAGAAGCTTTTAATGTTGCTTGTTTTGTGGAAAATCTTTTCTTTTATATGCAGCAGGGATACAGAGAAGGGCACTTAGAGAGTGCAGTTCTGGACCATGGCCAGTGCCCTGGCTCATCATTTTAACCAAACATATCTGGAACAGAACCAAAGTTTAATGGCTTCCTCCTTTCCTCGTGTTCCACCTCTCCTCCAGGTTTCATGGATTTCAGCGTCCTAGTTTTTGTGTAATTCTGCTGTCAGACAGGAGCACAGCACAGGAAATAATAAATCTGTCGAGCCTTCATCTTCTTAGTATTGGAATAATATTACTGTGGTCCTAATTTTTAATGTCAAGAGTGAATAATAACATTTAGTCTAGAAGATTTCTAAAAAAATCTAAGATAACAAAGCATCTCTGTACTTCAGTGGAGCACATTTTACCATGTAAAGACGTCTGAGAGACTTTCAAATCAAATCAAATCAAATCAAAATGTATTTATATAGCACATTTAAAAACAACAGTGTCGATCAAAGTGCTTCACAAATTAGGAAATAAATAAAATAAGACAAATTTACCAAACAGCAAGACAAGACAAGACAAACTTAGAAGCCAACCAAATGATAGTCAAACTAACTTACGTCAGAGCCAGAGTAAAAAGATGGGTCTTTAAGCGAGATTTAGAAGCCTGAATCGACTCAGAAGAGCGAATGGCAGTAGGGAGATTGTTCCACAGTTCAGGAGCTGCAATAGCAAAGGCACGATCACCTCTGTTTCAGCCTAGACTTAGGTTGCATTAAGAGCATCTGGTTCGAAGATCTTAGTGCTTTTTTAGGATTATACAAATGGAGAAGTTCTGTGAAATAGCTAGGCGCAATATTGTTTAAGATTTTATAAGTGAGTAAAAGAATTTTAAAATCAATGCGAAATTTCACAGGAAGCCAGTGTAAGTTAGCTAAAACTGGAGTCATATGATCATGCAGCTGATAAAAGGCGTGCAGCAGCGTTCTGTACTAATGCAAACGGTAGAGAGAGGAGTGAGGGAGGCCTAAATAAAGAGAGTTACAATAGTCCAGTCTAGAGGCAATGAATGCATGAATAAGCTTTTCAAGGTCCTTGGGGGAAAGAAAAGGTTTAGCTTTAGAAATCTGACATAGCTGATAGAAGCTGGATTTAACCACAGTAGATACTTGTTTCTCTAATTTGAAGGAGCTATCCAAGAGTACCCCAAGGTCTCTTACAATGTGGGAGAGGTAGCTAGCAAGGGGGCCAAGGGTATCGGTTAGTTGATTCAGGGGGATATGGCTGTCAAAGACAATAACTTCAGCTTTACTGTCATTCAAAGTAAGACAGTTTTGAGATAGCCAGGTTCTGACATCATGAAGACAGTTAAACAATGTGTGCAATGGATCTGCGACATTCAAACTCAAAGGAAAATAAATCTGAGTGTCAGGTTCAGGTAAAAATACTGGGTTCTGTGGTGTGCTCCTCAAGCTTCTCTTGAATGGTTTTGGGGTTGGGGGCGATCTGCGTTATCCTGCTCAGGAGGCCAGCACATGGGTGTGCTTGGACTGCAACAGTGTATAACTGGATGGTGACCCAACGTTTCAAATACTGAAATTTTCAGTTGTTAACCACACACGTAGGTTGTTTATTTACATTTTATTGAATTGTTTTTCTATTGATATACTAGAACAACATTACAGGTAGTTATATTTTGGATGATTAATCAGAATCAAGGAAGAAAAAACATGAAACAAAGCATGGTTCTGTTTGGTATTTAACACTATCAGCATGCTTCTTTGTTCTCCAGGACGCTCTAAAAATAATTTATTATGTAAAAGCTCAGCACAGCACATTTAAAGAAAGCCTTATGCTTGTTTTATTTTTATTCTTAGATCCCACTAGAGTAGCTTTGCATGTTTCACAATTCAAAATAATCCTTACCTTGTACCTCTCCTTATTACCTTCACTTGTATATGTGCCGACGTCGCTATTTGAAACTTTGGCTGTCTTTCCTGTGGGCATGCACCACTACAGCAGCATATATCTGACAGGAAAATCATGAACAGCGTAACCTGGTTTCCTTTAAAGGAAAATGAATTGAAAATGAAGTGAATGAAGTGTTTCGTCTTGTCCTGGGCTGTGACACTTCCACACGCTCATGCACACATGTTAGAAAGCTCAGGTTTAGTAACTGTGTCCTCACTCAGAATATTAAATAAACTATTTCACCCAGAATAGAGTTAAAAGCAGCTACGGCTGTAATACTCAACTATCTCAGAAACACATAGACCCCCACACACTGAAAACCCATGTAACCTTGGCCAGCTGCCCTGTGTGCGTGTGTGTGTGTGTGTGTGTGTGTGTGTGTGTGTGTGTGTGTCCTTCCATTTGTGAGAGAACTGAGATGATGTCAGAGGGAGGGAGAAGAGAGCTGGAATAGCTAAGACATTTCAGGGCAGAGGAAGGCGGCTCGTCTGGAGAGAAGGGCGCGGCAGGCCGGGTATCCGAGCCGTGCGGCTAACAGCTGTCTGACATTTAAAGGAGCCTGCCAGTCATCTGAGATGATGCTGCATCAGTGCTGTGCATCAGAGTGGCTGTGATGCACTTGAGTTGCTCTAACAGGCTTTTTGCACCGACATTAGAAAAACAAATGCGAGCTTAGGCAACACCCTCTTAGAAGAGCACTCAGAGTAAGCAGAGACCTACATAAACATATGAAGGCGTTGCTCTTTTGAAGGTGTGGCAATCAACATTTTAAACTTTATGAAATAATAAGTGGCTGTATACATTCACAGGGCACCATTATATATTGAAAATGTCGCAAATGAATTCATTAAGCCCACTCCTTAGTTACTGTTGCTATATCAATCAGAATTTCAGCTATAGCATTAAACACATTTATCTTAGAGAATGGATGCAGCTTTTTCAGTGTAACCTATAACACTATTATGAGCTCATCAACCTGGAAAGTACTGATCTGTTACTAACAGAGCATGAGCAAAGTTTGGGCAAGCAAAAAAGGTCAAGCTAAGACCCGCCCCCACCCCAAATCTTCCTTTGTTCAGTTCTTTGCTTTGGTTTGGCCCGGGAGGAAGAGCAGGTCGTCTGTTAAGCAAAAACACTTGATTGATTGTATGAATGAGTTACCCATGTTTGGGGCTCATATAGGTTAGACCATGTAGGTGCCATGGCAGTTCAGCCCTTAGAGGGTCCTTCTGTGGCCAACATATAATAGGCTTGCCCATAAAAACTCATAGTTACCCCACAGTCCCACAGTTCACCCACACCTACCCACTGTGGGTCCACGGGGGCACGTTCACTGGCAAATTATTAGGAAATGTGACTATTGTGGACGTAATTAAACTACAGATTTATTACATTGTCAGGAATACGACGCTTGAAGAAGGTGATTGATTCAAAATCTCAGTAACATGGAAATCTGCCAAATCAAGTCTGTGCTGCTGCTAATGTGGGAACCCTTGTGAATAAGGGAACATTTGAAAGTAGTATTTTTTCCATATTCCATATCAGTTGGTGGTGGTGATGTACCATGGTGCACATCTGGACTCCAGTACTGGCGTGAAATGGAGGGCATCTGGGCCCTGTAGAGTAGGGCGGCTGAGTGTGGGCATGCTGTGGGTATGCTGCAAGCCTACTGCCTGCTTACACTGTGAGATTTCACTGCTTTGTGTAGGCAGCCCACAGCCAACCCACAGTGCAGGCCCAGATGTCTGCTACATCAGCACTAGGGCCCACAGTGGGCCGCCTACTGTGGCTCTACACAACTTCCAAGCAGGCATATATTCTGGGTATTATCAATGGGCTGCTGCACAAGTTCCACAGAAAGCTCTTCTGTTTTTGTGGAAACTCTAAACTACTTTGTTCATGTGGCTTTATTTACGTTTGAGTTGCACTAAATCTTATGGCAGTACGTTC
Organism: Pelmatolapia mariae; assembly: GCF_036321145.2. NCBI lineage: Eukaryota > Metazoa > Chordata > Actinopteri > Cichliformes > Cichlidae > Pelmatolapia > Pelmatolapia mariae. The sequence goes on from NC_086227.1 coordinate 1,103,324, forward strand.
TCTGTGCTTCAAAGTGCTTCAAATACTTATTATAGCACCTGCAGGGTCGAGTACTTCTTTAGTCATAGCAGTCCAAAGACGATGAACAACAGTGTCATCCTGTTCAAGTGTCATCTAGTTTTTCCTCATCAGGTTTTTTATCAAAGAAAATCATTTTATGTTTGATCTAAAAAAAAAGAAGCTGCAGACATGTTTTTGTTTTGTTTTTTCGAAACAAATCATTAGTGAAATGTCTGGACTGTTCTAAGGGTCACCGAAGCACACCGCTGAATTAGCAGTGTTGGGGAGTAACAGAGTACATGCACCGCCGTTACGTATTTAAAATACAAAATATGAGTAACTGTATTCTATTACAGTTACCGTTTAAAAAGGTGGTATTCAGAATACAGTTACTTTGTTGAAATAAATGGATTACACGGCGGTCTTTTCCTGTTTCATATGTTAGGCTATGCTCTCTCTATTTTTGGTAATTCCATGCTGGTGGAAACCCAAACAAAACACGCATTAAGAGGTTCAAATGCCTGTGTCTCAATCACGCGTCTCATAATGACGTGAAGAAATGTTTTTTTTAAAATGATTTAATATGAAGGCAATAGGCAGAGTGTTACAGGCATCGCCCTAAAGCATGTAGCCTGATGGGCAGTGTAGTCCGTGCTGCAGGGAGAATGGACTGCCGTACCCGTTATGTGTCTGTGAGCGAGGGAGGGAGAAAAAGGAAAAGTACGAGTTGTCACCGAGCAGAAACGGGAGCTGGAAGCATGTAAATATAATAATAACCACTGCAGCCAAGAAGAGTGCCTGACGAGCCCAGTTGTAAGTAAGCTATTAAGACTCGACTGTACACCGTGTTCGTGTTTTCCTCCGAAACAATAAGTTCGGTTGGAGCAGCCTTTCAATGCCTCTCTCTGTCTCTCGCTAGCAAAGTTGACCCAGACAACAAAGTAAAGCTAGTTTTCAGCTACGAGCCCGACACGAACCCGACGTATTAGCCAGAGGTCCCTTTACTACGGTTCGGAGCCGCGGACCTGTTTTATATACGCGCCGAATAGTTTTCTATACGAGATCGCTGCAAAAAGTGCAGCCTTACCTAATGTCCACCTACTGTTACTCATTTATATTAAGATTTAAACATCTAGTTGGTATTGGTATGGAGAGTAACCTTCAGTAACAGTAATAAATCACACAGCAATTGTACATTCATGTAGTTGTAAAAAGCATGATAATATATTAAGTAATCCAAAGTATTCAGAATACGTTACTGTCATTGAGTAACGTAACGGAATACGTTACAAAATACATTTTGGGGCATGTAATCTGTAATCTGTAGTGGAATACATTTTAAAAGTAACCTTCCCAACACTGTGAAATAGCATCAGTCTTAGTAAAGTGTTGTGATTCATGGTTTACAGTGGCTCAAGCTGGCACAGCTCAGAGTCTATTTTAGTTTGTCTCTGTCCCACCCAGCAGCTGCTGTTTGAGTCACAGCTGTTTGAAAGATCCCCTTCCCAGAACAGACAATCCACTTGTTTTGCATTAAATGATAATGTTTATTGAGGACTATATTTATTCTACTAAACGATATATATAGATCGACCACCTCATCAAACTTGGCAGTTGGGAATGTAAAGCAGTGAAATTCAATGTTCTAAAAAGAGAAGCTGTCCCTGCGGGATGCTGGGGTCTGGGCCTTGTCTCAAGCTAAAATTGAGTGGTGACATATAATGACTCATTATTGCTGCTAATCTTAATATTATTGTTGTTGTTGTTCTGTCGAGTTGAAGCTTAGTGACATTTAGCAACCAAAGTAACATTTTCCATTCAGTTCAATTCAGATGTATTTTTGTCACATTAACAGTCGCCTGAGGGATTTTATAGAGTAAGGTAAAAACAGAGCAAGCACTTGGCAACGGTGGGAAGGAAAGACTTGCTTTTAACAGGAAGGGGTCTCTGTAGATGCTCAACACTAAACAACTACTACAACACAAACATGTTGCATTGTTTTACAGATTACACTTGGATGATGGGTCGTGTTGGTGACACGTTTGTATGTTTCTAGCACTTTAGTTGCAAAGGCACAATAACCTGAGCGCTCGGTGCCAGTGAAGAAGCCGGAGCAGAATTTATTATGAAGGTGTGGGAAGAACCCCACAGTGGGGATGCACAGGTATCACAGTTGCTATTTCTCCTAATCCATCCAGGCCAGCAGTATAATGACATTTACATTATGAATCCATGCTGGGTCACTCATCTTGATTCGCTTGTGTACGACGGGCTCCTGAACGCAGCAGCGCGGCGGTTAGCTCGGTGTAGGTGTTGAAGTGGAGCAGGCCGATGCTGCCTTCGTCCTCATCCGCAGCAGCAGCAGCATCAGCGCCCCTCCCTCTGCTCCAGCCACCCCGCTGAAGGACGGTAGGACTCTTCATCTCTTATTCTCGCGTCAGGCTCTCTCTCTCTCTCACATTCTGCTGACATATCCGTTTCTCGTTCGCGCTCGAGAGGCTTCGTAGTTGTCCGTCGTCCGCGGTGCTGTAGACGGAGAGGATGCTTTTGGAGAGCGGTGGTGTTTTTAGGCACGGCTGCTTGTTTGAGATCCGCAGACGGTCGGAGCCGCTGGACGAGACTCGTCTGCACTGGCAGTAACTACACGTGAGGCCGTGGACTGCAGCATATCATGTGAGTAAATACTAATACTGCACAGCATATGGCTGCTGCACAGCGTTTCTACAAGCTGAAACACTATCATACGCATATGGTGGTTTTTTATTGGAAATATAGAGGTCATGCATCCTGGATTACACCTCAGCTGAAGGTGACCAAACGACTTTAGATTTGTGTGCGTGTGTGTAAATCCTAAAACATCTGCTTACAAATACAGTTTCCCATCTGGGTTATTCATAGTTTTAAAGGAATTTTCATGTTTTCCTAGATTTTATTGGAGAACTTCAGAATTCTTTCAGAAAATATCAAATTCAAGAATAAAGACTTAAAAGTCCAGATTTAAACTCCTGCTCATTTTGCTGAACTAAAATTCACCAAAACAGCACCAAGGCCATGACCTCGGTGTCTTCACTGTAGCAGCATTCAGCATGGCATCACTTCATTTTCTTATCAGAGGACAGTGCCATTTGTTTTGATCCAGAGTACATTGTCAGTAATAAGAGTAAAAGATACAAATGTAGCCATTAGGGCTAATTATTGGACATCCCAGTAACTATGTATATGTTTTCAAGGGCCACAAAGGCAGATGTGTTTCCAGCCTCACGCCTGCTAGCAGCCTGTCTTACTCGTGTTTACATATTAACATCCAGTTTATGCTCATTTGTTAGTGAAGTGACTGCTTTCAATTCACTCGAGTAAATTTGGATGACCTGATTTTTAAGGTGAGGAGAAAAAAAAACGCCCAGCTCATCTTCTGACCTGAAGGCAGCAGCTGAGGCTGGCTGTGAGTCTCTCCTGTGGCCAGGCTGCAGCAGCTTTGTTAGCTCATGTGAAATCTGTGGATTAGACTTCACTCTCCAAATAACACCACGCCAAAATGATGCAACAGGCTAGACAAAAATGGTCTAAAATTAGAAAGGTACATGCAGACGCACGGACAGCTGTTTTAATCCAGAAACAGGGAAGGAGAAGAAGATTAATTCCAGCAGTTAAGCTGTTTTACTTACATAATGGAAATGCTCGGGAAAGATAAACATGTGTCTTTGGTGATACAGCTAATCCATGGATATCCACTCCTGCAGTTTATTAATAATTTAAATCATTTATCGCACAAATGTATCCCCTGTATTTAACCCCTTTAGGTTTCTTTACTGTTCGTCGTAGCAGGGCCAGTGGTAATAATTTAACTATTAATCATCCAGAAACTCAAGGTAACATATTCCATAGTGGATTCATATTCAACAGACAGCCACAGATGTGGTTTCCAGCCCTTCAAATGTACAATCTGTTTGTTTAATGTCACACTAACCTGAATATCTTTGGGCTAAACTAAATAATCATTTTCACTTCTGATTTGAAAATTCTTCCTTTTATTTTGATATTTATCCTAGAAAATGTAACAAAATATTGACATTTCCTAGAACACTTTTCCTGACTTTCCTAAACCCTGCAGACAAACTGGACAGAGCTACTGTGACATCACCCTTTGGATTGGTAGTTATCATGTTGAAGCCTAATTGTTAGTGCTTTGACAGTTGCCAGTGTTTTATCAGCTAATATCAGCAAGCTCCTCAGACCACCAGTGGGCTGATGTTATTGGCTGACCTATTTATTGGTCTATCGGTATACACATTAATGACAAACAATGGCTCAAAATTAAAAAGTAAAGAGGAGATAGGAGGTGTGAGTGTTGACGTTGCATAATTTGTCACCAGAACGACGCCACAAACACAAAATCTAGCTGATCTCAGCACAGCTGGACAAGTACACAAATCATTAAATAACTACAAATAACCGATGTTAGTTTATTTTCTGTGTCTGAAAGAAAGAAATAATCATTTGCTGATATATTTGAATACTGGATTTTTAAAAAGTCTTAAAAATCTTAAAATTCAGTCAGGCGCCCCCAACTATAGATGGGCTGGCTGTGGATTCATCACACAGATATCGTTGGTACTCCAAAAGGCACCAGCAGGGCAAACACGGAGACAGGTCTAATTTATTTACTGGAATTAGCACTGCAGATGGCCACGCCCCCAACATTAAAGGTTTACAAAGGAATTAAGGTGCATACAGTTTTTATACCAGGCTCTAAACGTGGTTACTTGTGCTGTAAGTCGGGGATTTGAACTTGGAAGTCTGTGGTGACCGGCTCGTTTTTCTGGATCAGTCTCAAGTGGCCGTTAGAGGATCTGCATGATATTTTCTGCTATTTAACTCACTGATTGTACAAACACATTGAAGTTATGAGAAATTGCAAACATCATTTGTGTCAACTAAACAAGTTTGTTGTATAGCTGAAAGCTACACTGCCCTGTTAAAACCCTGGCCTTTACTGCGCTCTGTGTCTTTGAAACGTCCTTGAGCTGCTTCTGTCCACACGCACACTGAGCACAGCAGCTTGGGTCACTGGGGACTCTGTAATAATGCCGCCGGATTCTTGTTTCATAATGTCCAAATCCAGCGGATCAGGTTTTATTCTTTGGGTTATTAGAGGTTTGCACAGACTCACCGTTCAACAAAGCATCCCTTCCCCAAGTAACCTCCACACTGCCCTGCACTGTGCTCTGTGAACTCCTGTAATGCCTTAGGGTGGGTGAGGCGTGCGTGCTGAGATCAGCAGGATGGGACGGGGTGCGGTCACACTAGATGTCCAGCAGTGGGGATAGCACCACACTGATAAAGCTTTGGCTCAGACTGACTGAGACTCAGCTTCTTTTACAAACAGATGTGTTACTACAGTTGTCAGTGTCATACATTAAAACAGCAGAGGTGCAAGGGTGCTGCTACTTCACATTCAAAGATCACAGGCAAAGGAATGGGCTAAAAATGAGAGCCCACATTCCACACCCACATACTAAAGACCACAATGCATTGCAGCCAGGGGCATACTAAACTCCTCAGGTAGCAAATTGTAATTACCTACCAACATTTTAGCATCAGCACAAGAGCCTGGTGCTGATTAGTCAAATAGTTCATTACCTGCATATACAGGAAAAAGTTAATAAGCTGCAAAACGTAGAGACGAGCGTCAGGGGTGATTGCAGCAAGACTGAGAGGGAAGGTTTGTAATAAGGGACTGAGACCAGCTATGATGATGTGCTGGAGTCACACAAAAAACAGATGAAGGACGGCAGTGCTGAAGACCAGGAATGAGGAATGATTACTTTTTGAGAGGGACGGGCCTCAGAGGAGAAAACCACGACTGACCAAAAGGACTCAAAGGCACGGCTCACATTTGGCAAAAAACATCTTGGTGATGTCCAAAATATTCTGTGACTAAAGCTGAACCTTTATTGGAGACACACGTGTAGACAGCAAAGACACTAAGACACGGAACATGGAGGGCAACTAAATACGTGACATCCTGCCCAGGGCTCGCAAAATCTCTAGCCCGACGTCCCGGGGTTATTGTGTCTTCCAGTCGGGCTACCAAAATCTATCTCAGCCCTGCCTGTCGGGCTTTCATAGGAAGGGAAAATATATGTCAATTGCTTTTGCTTTCTTTCACAAATTTAACTGGGAGTTTCCCCCTGACTCGACACACGCCTTTGCTGCTGGGACCAGTAATTTTAGGAAAGACCCCATCAGAACCCATGAGAAATGCAAGAAATGCATTATTGCTCAGTCTGCAGCATCTTTCCCAGAACAAACACCAATCGCAAAAAACATATTAAAAATAACCCAAGCACAACAAGAAGTCCTGAAAAATCTGTTTAGAACAGCGTGCTATGTTGCAAAGAGTGAAGTACCGCTGGCAAAATGTAGCAGTCTTTGCAAACATCACAAAGCAAACGGCCGAGATGTTGGCTCCACGTACCCGTGACGTCAGATTCAGGATGCGACACAGACTGATTCATGTTCTTCACAGTTCTTACAGGTTCATAGAAATTTCTGTTCAATTAGAACCAAATATTTGAGTTGATGATTGTAATTTTTATACAGTAATTTGTGTTTAACGATTTTTTGACTGATGTTTTGTTTCTTTTACAATATTGTACATTAAAAATAAGCTCATTTTTATTCAGGCTACTTAAATTTATTTTGTTTGCCAAAAACTAAAGAGTGGCCGAAGGGCTACCAGGGATTTCAAAATTTTGCGAGCCCTGCTGCCACAAGTACGCACTCCTCACTGTGGGTAGATTGATGCTTTCTTCTGCTCAGTGATATGGTTGTTGCGTGTAACTGGGTACAAGAAGAAAGTTTTAGTTTTTTACACAGATTACAAAGGGAGGGGGAAAAGTACAGCAGTGAGAATAGACATACTGTTTCTGGCAATCAAAAATAAAGCAGTGGTGTCAGTCGGTAACTGCACATGTGTACCTAACGTGGTGTACAGTAATCAGAGGAGCTATTTTTAACTGCTGTTGCTGTTGAACACAGTTTCTATAAGTGAGAAGAGTCTTTGTTGGCAGTGTAAATGAATTTCTGCTAACGAGCTCTGTCTCTCGGTTACCTGAGGCAAGATGTATTTTCAGCGGAGGTGAAATGTGATGATGTCAAGAAGAGACGACGTGCAGGTATAAGATCAGGTTTAACAGTTCCTGGCTTTTGTTTCTCCCAGGCTGGATACTGTAAACGCAAATGTGATTTGAAAGCAGCTTTGACAGAGAGCTCAGGTTGGTGCCTGATGAGCGAGCGCATCCTTCTAACAAAGCATGACAAAACACACATTTAATCAGCATCATGTTGTTTGGGCTCATACTGCTCTGTGTCAAAGCTTTCAAAGATCTTTTGTTTTAAGTTAATGAACAACATAATTAGCAAATTATGATTTTTGCAATCAAGGATAAGGCGGTGAGATAAATGAATTCAGCAGCAGCAACAGTGTTAACAGAGCATTCTCATCCCAGCACACCGACGACTGGTCACATAGCGTCGGTACGTGATGAGCTGCGATAAGAACGTGTTGGTATTAACGGTGTTAACAAAGCTATCATGTCCAAGGTTTGAAAATCAGTTCACTGACTTGGATTCAGAGCTCACAGCTGTTGCTAACCCCAGACTCTCAGACTATGTCTGTTTTTAAATTGTTCTCCCAAGTCTTGGCAGTCAGGGAACAATTACAGTTACTGTACACTAACACACATCAAAAAGGTATTCAGATTCTTTCCAGGTTTTGCCTTTCTCCAGAATGAAAGGTTAGTTTATCACCTCTGACCTCTGAGGGTTAATGAAAGTTTGAGACCGTTAACATGAAGGTCCATCTTTGCTTGCTTAGATAAGCTTAAAGTGTTTGCTCCTTTCCTTCAACATGCTCTGTGACACTGTTTGGTTGGACATAACTGCCCTCAGGAATATTTCCACTTCCAAGTACTCGTTCATACATTTTCGTGTCTGTACGGCGGGTCGAGTAGAGTCAGACTCAGACTCACTTTTTACATCTGGATGTCCCTTTTTGATCACTGTGCATTCTGCAAATTCATCATGGACCTTTGCACAGAGAGCAAACATCTGCCCAGCGTCAGGTGAGGAGATCTTGAGCACAGTTTCATGCTTGTCTGACTCACCAGAGTCTCGGGCCTGTGACTGTACTTCCCCAAAAATAAATATCGCTCTGAAGGGTTGCATTTTGACGCCCCAGAGGAGATCCGTGGTGGAGGCACATGTGCAAGGGGACTTTGGCTAAGAGGTCTAAATGTAGCACGTTAGCAGGTTTAGGATTTTAGCCTTTTTCCAAAACTCATGAATCTCACCTAATGCTGTATTCTGATGCTTTACAAATACTCTTGAATGGAGCAAAATATATTCTATCACACATCTACAGTTATAACCACATTAATATCGATAGAGTCGAAATTAAAAAGTAGCTTTTAATATCAGAAGGACTGCTGCAGTGCCACAGGCTCAGCAACAACTGCGCTTTGATTATTTCCCCCAAGACTTGCCTGGAAACTGCATCAGTGTTAATACAACTGACAGGAGAAGCAGCAGCTACAAATCAGCTACACTTCACACTTATGTCCCTCTGAGGAAATGAAGACTGGAGTGATTTCTTACATAACTCTTGGCCCCTACTGCTTGGAGTCATGATTCACTTAGAATTGAATTGTCTGTAGTCACAGCAGTGCACTCCTCTCTTAGTTTATGTGAGAGTACAGCATCTGTACAGTGTGATGGATGGTCGCACAGTCACTCGTGATCCCCCGAAAGAAGAAATATCACTTATGTTTTGCTTAGTTGGAGCGAGACTGTAAAACGCAGTTTGAGAGAAACATGAAGGGCCTCAAACTCTGAAGTGATCATTCTCATTCAAGCCAAACTACCCCAGTGCCAGCTGGAGGTCACAGCTTAGCACAAACAGCAAAAATGTCACCAAATATAATTAACAGTAATTAGTAAGCTGCATTAATACTTGACAAATGTCTTCAGTTAGCAAAGTATGTGAAAAACAGCCCATCGAGCACTCGCAGAAACAATTGTGCTGTATAAATGAGCACCTTTGTTTCTAACTGAGAGTCGAGCGCTGGCTGATGGTCGAGCATCTCACAACTATAGTTCCTGATGCTTTTCACTGCTAGCTCGCTGTAGGCATCTCAGAACGTGGTCGCAGGTTGTTGAGCTTCAGTATTACAGTTGGAACAGCAGATACTTTTATTTTGTAGAACAGTCTTTACTCTGTTTGAACCTTTGTCCAGTAAATCAGAAACAACTGTCACTCCTCAAAATTTGTACATTGCTCTTATATTTGGCGCTTCCAAGTCCAATACTGGGTTTTAGTACTGCGTTACAGATAAATGTAATGCCATTACAGTAATCCATTACATCCTCAGTAAAACAGTACTCTATGTTGGTCTGTTGCTTTCCTATGTTACACAGTAATACTTCCAGACTCTGTGAGCTTTCCTGTGTAAATATTCTGAGATGACACAGTGCTTTCATTGGAAGCAGTTTGTATGAGATAATAATTGCAACATGATGAAACCAGTAACTGAACTCATTATGTTCTTATTTAGTTCTCACTACTCTGACCAGTCATAACAAGGGCACCTTATTGCTTTTGTTACAGAGGGACAGCGTCATTTATCATGTTGCTACTGAAAATAATAAGATTGTATGGTAGCCTATAAACATAAGCTGCTGACAGCTGAAAACCTGCCAGATACTATAAGCAGCTTTTAATTGGTTTGTTTATAAGAGCTTCAGAGCAAAATTCAGAAAGCTGGACTTTAATGGAGAATTTAAAGTCTTACTGGAAGTCCAGCAGAACAAGGTTCTATGTGTCATCACGTCTGTGTGCTTTCTTTGCCACGGAAAAACTGAACTGCCACTGGCAATATTATCCTGTTTTATTTTTAACCACCGTGGTTAGGGTGTAGGATCATGCTATGTGGAGGCACACAGAGTGACATATATGCGACGTGCTCTACTTTTACAAGTAAACACACAGCCGAGATCACTTAGGTGGCATTTTATGAAAGTGTGGCCCTCGGCTTGGAGATGATTTGGCAGTAAATGTGCCGCTGCCTGCATGGACGATAGCAGATGCAAAGCACTTCCTATCATGGAGACGGGAGCGTGTAGGCTGGTGCTGCTTTGGATGTATACCTCAGTGCTGTGAGCACCCACTCACTATCGGACATCTCACTCAAATTTTCAAGTGTAGGGGGAAGCTTTACTTGTGCACTGTCTTGCAGAAACAACTTGCTACAGGATTGTGCAACATAGAGGTTGCACACTAATATAAAACGCTTCATAGTAGTTCTTAAATATGGATCGTTTTAGAAAGCAGGACGCTTCAAGATGTTTTGATGGATTATCAAAAAGAAAATTTCCCATGAAAAAGAAACAAGTTAAAAAAAAAATCAACATAAATGCTGTTTTCTAGAAATACCCACAAAAAACTTATTTGGAAAGGACATGAGAAAAAAATATCAAAGCCAAACCAAGCAAGTTGTTACCAAGCAGCAACCTCGGGGGGTAAAAAACACTCAATTACATTTATACAGCGCCAAATCACAGCAACAGTCGCCTCAAGGTGCTTTATATTGTAAGGTAGACCCTACAATAATACATACAGAGAAAAACCCCCTGTGAGCAATATGACCCCCTGTGAGCAAGCACTTTGGTGACAGTGGGAAGGAAAAACTCCCTTTTAACAGGAAGAAACCTCCAGCAGAACCAGGCTCAGGGAGGGGCGGGGCCATCTGCTGTGATTGGTTGGGGTGAGAGAAGGAAGTTCCTCTAGTGGTCATTTGAGGCAAACTCCAAAGAAACTCTACTCTTATTGACTTTCACGAAGTGACGTTTTCCCCGATCCATCTGTGTACCAGTATTTTACTCTGTAATACTGCAAAGGATTAACATTAGGGAGGTGTCTGACTGACAGGTGTCCTGAGTAGGAATGGGAATCAATAAGAATTTAGCTTTTCTGATTCCATTATCAATATCACTTTTCATTTCCATTCCATTTTGATTCTGTTATCAGTTCTCATTGGTTTTGCTTTGAAAGTCACTGCCATCTCTAAGCTGCATATCAAAGACATTACATTCATGCAAATTAATTGCATGGTGTGTGGCCAAATGTTTGTGCATGTTGGTGGTATTTCCAACCTTTCTTAAAATTAATGCATTACTTTACTTAATTACTCCCAGGAGAAAGTAATTCATTACACTACTCATTACATTACTTTCATGTTTCTTCATAAAATAACCTAAAATGCATTGTCGCATAATTACTGTTAACCAATATAAACACAAACACAAAAGCCTATCCCAATGAGGACACACATACAGTTGTTCTCTTAGTATTTAGTTATGAGCACAAAGCTAAGAACACAAAGGAACGATGAAAACCAGAACAAAGAGATGTTAAAAGAAATCACCATGGTGATTTTACTTCAGAAACATGTAGACAGGTAGAAATGGAACCTGACTGCTCATTCGTTTGTTACCTGTTGAAGTTCAGGGTCTGGCTGCTGGGCTGGGGTCGACATTCACTCTGGGTTCTTGGCTAGCTTAGCGTTAGCATGCTATCTGTGAAGGTGCTTGCAGAGAGCCACTGTTGTGTTAGCAGCATAATGCACTCCTTTCTCTCTTGTATGCAGTTTGTATTTTACCATCACGCTCTCGTGCTTTTGTGGAGTAAAAATAAAAGTAATGTCAAAATCTACGCTGCAGACTGCGCCACACAAACTGAAATCATTATCATGTGCAAGTGGAAGTGAAAAGAGGGACTGATAGGCTTTATTATTAGCTATTATTATTAGCATATTAGCAATTCCGAGGATAAAACTACTGGGAACCGGTTCTCAGTTCACATCCCTAGCATCCCTAGCTGTAGCTTGCTGTTAATTGGAGTCACTAAATTGGACCTCTCAGCCATGTTTGTGCTGTTGGTGTATTTTGGAGCATTTTTATTAGAATTATATGAAAAGTGGTATAGCCTGCTGTGTAGTACAGCCACCAGAGAGGCTTCTGCTTCAGAGGTATTGAATTCTATTAAATTTGTGTATTAAATAATAATGTTTTATTAGACTGTTATTATTAACACTTTTCAGCAAATAGAAAATTCTGTGCCTCGCATTCAGCTCATAGATGGAGCTTGCTAACTATGCTAACAAACACTGGCTAGTTAATGTTCCATACCACATCCAGATGTGCTCCTTTTTGGGTCCAAAAAACCCAACATGGCAGTGCCTTAAATTGTAATGTTGAGGCTTTAAAATGCTAACTTCAAAACCAAGCTGCAGAAGCAAAAAGAGGAATAATAACACCTCCTTTATAATATCACACACTGGGGAAACTGAACGGCTCAGAAGAAGGATGCAAGAAGCAAAGCAACATACAGGAGGTGTATGCACAGAGGTCTGATTAGCAAGTGAGGTACAATTGGAAACAATTATAGTGAGCTGACAATCAGGAAAGGATGGAAAACCATCAGACAGGAAATATAAACACCAGACGCATGGCTAAATTTACCTTTAAGATAAAAAGACTAAAGAAAGAAGCTTGAGAAGAAGAGGAAACAGTGAAACCTGTAACAGAACACAAGAACACAATAAGACTAAATATAAAATATAAAAAGGCCATCACAACACCATGGTGAGGTCCATTTGATATACAGTATTAAATTATTCTATACAGCCAACATCCTGAAGCTATATTGTTCTTCTCCATCCCATTAGAGGCCACAGTGAACAGTCATCATGCAGTTGTTATTAGAAACAGCCAGAGCCAACGAGGCTGATAGACTGTCACATTTCTACTGCAGCACCTACTCTGCTTCAGTTAATCTTTCTTTATTAGTGCATGCTGCTCAGCCAGATCAGAAGCATGAGCCACAGAGGCCCACACTACATTTGGGCTGCATTTGTTTCCATGATAACAGTGTGAGTGATGTGTGGGCACAGAAGTGGCCTTACAGGAGATTGTCCTCAGACACGTTATTAACTACAAATAAGGGTGAGGAGTGTGAAGCGGTTAATAGGCTTCTCAGACATGCAGAACATTTATATTAGTTGGCTGGAGTGGAAGTGTTTCGTCACACACAGAGGCAGCAGGGAAGAATGATGGGTAATGGCTACAGGATGTTTGTTTCACACACACATATAGAGAGAGGGAGAGAACAGGCGCACAGGCTTAAACACAGAGTCATATATCACAGATGGTTACTAGATTTTTAAAGGAATTTTTCGAGGCAGGTTACTGGTGTTGGTTGAGGATGGGGCTCTGAATGCTTTTCTAGTTTGTTGTTTGGACTAACCAAGATATCTGAAACTAGCATACAGTGGTGTTAAAAGGTGTTTGCCCCCTTCATGAGTTACTGTTTTTGTAACTGTTTCAGATCATCAAAGAAATTGAAATATTAGAGTAAGATAACACATGTAAAGCCATATAATGGCCCATCAAGGACTCATTTTAACCCTCGTCTCACATCTTCCCCGTGCTAACTTAGCCTGTTCTAAGGCTAACCAAAGATCTGTAGGTAGCCATGAGGTGATTATTGAAGGTCAGCAAGCTGTACTTTTGTCTCTGTTTTATCTTATGTCCAAAGCTATGCTGTAAATTTTTGTTTAATTTAAAAATACAGTAGAAACATTTTTATACATCAACTAGCTAGCAAGCTTACTGCTAACTTCTAACTCCATTTGACATCATAAACCTTTTTCATAAACTCCCGGACATTTGACTTTATTGTAAAACCTGGATTATACCCTTTTGCTGACACAGACAATGATAGCTGGAGATCCGACAGCCGAATCATTCCTGATATACATCTTTGAGACATCCGAGCAGATTCTAGTGGAGTCACGGACGTGGAAAGTATAAAACCCACTCGACACATGGCAGAACAGCCACACTGATAATTCTTTGGAGCTAAAATCTAGAATGTTGTTTATTCTGAATGGTACCTTGGTGCTTGTTTTCCTATTAGGAATGAGAACTCAGAATCAGATATGGCTAGTGATATCAAAATTAACAGAAGCATTAACATTATTTGCAGATAAGGAAAGGTTAAACTTAGAGCAGCTGGGGTGTGTTTTTCTGTTGAAAACGCTTTTAAAATGTTGAGTCATTCAAATTAAAACATGGCCAAAGTTAAAAAATAAGGATTTTTGTGCAAACAGAGCCCCCCCCCCCAGCTGTTACAATTGTTTTGTATATGAGGGACAGCCAATCAGATGAAAGCTTAAAAGCCTTAAAGCAGTAACTATAAAATCATTGGAAAGTTCTCGCACAGGCTGGTGTTCAAGAACTGTGACCCACTTTATCGTTCTTATTTGTCCTCAACGTTCAGATGATTATAATGTGATAATAGTTAGATAAACAGAAGAGATAACGATAGCTGGGGTTAATGTTAGGCTCGTCTGTACCATCAGTGGTCCTGATGTGTTTGCTGATGAACCCATTGTGACTGTTGTGACATATACAGAAACCTAAGTTTGAGCACAATTTCCCTTTGAGCTCCACATGTTAGAGATGTGAAATAGAAAAACACATAAGAAGCGAAGTGGCACTGTTAGCTCACATCAGAAAGGTCGTGGGTTTGAATCCGCCATCTGGCCAGGACGTATACGTTTGCTTGTTCTGTCCGGACACTATGGCTTCCTCCACAGAACAGACATATACTCACCTCTATCCCAGCTGGGATCATTTCCACCACCCCCCCCCCCCCCCCCCCCCCCCCCACAACCCTCAGTTAGATAATAGCACTTAATCCAGTCAGATTTATTTAGAAACCTCCTTGAGGGCACCGACCCACTGCAGGATTCTGTGCAGCACCCAGGTCGAGGGCAGAGTATAAGATGAGGGTCGATATTGGCCTGTCCCACCTTTACCTTGATGCATTGCAGCCATTACGCTGAAAGAAAAAAAGGAAATGCGTAACAAGTTTGCCTCGGCACAGTGTGGAGGTACACCAGGCTACAAATTCACTGCGAGGTTCCAACTGTTCCCCCAAATTTGGGATAAACAGGTGACAGACTTCTCAGCTGTGTAATTCAATCAGTTAGAGATGTTCAGCAGTCTCAGGAGCTGGGAAAGAAACGGATGACCTGGATGACTGAGAACATACACAGATGTTCAGCAGTGTTAATTAAATAAAAGACTGAAAAACAGTTTTTTGGACAGTTTCCTTCACAGCTGCATGCTGAATGTGAGCAAAGAAAGCTCTAAAAGGCTCACAGTTATTCAGCCAGGATTATTAAACTGTTCGAATGCCTGTGGTGAGTTCAATTAAAGACTTGAAATTCAGAAAGTGTTGCAGTTCAAATGTTTATAGATCTATTTTGGTAGATTTCATGTCAATAAAATACGTGCACAGTTGTGGATCTCTTGGAAATCAAAGAGCCTACATTCTCCCTTATTCATACTGAAAATGATATAAAACAAGAATAGAAATATGATCTTTGATTGTTCTTTCAGCACCAGTTGGTTCATTAAAATGCGATGCTCATGATGCCCCTGCTTTGGTGCTTTTACACTCTGCTTGCTTGATCAGCAGCTGAGCAAATGCAGATTGTTCACAGATTTGACATTATGTGAAAAGCTGGAGCACATGTGTTTACTGAGCAGACATGACACTAGCTGTTAGTTTGCTCCTGACTACGAGCCAGTGTCAGCTCCTTCACGTTTTCAAGGTTGAGGAGCATCTTTTGTGCTAAATATAGATTCTCGTGGCCGAACCGCCTACATGGTTATTATACTGCTGATGCTCTGTCACTGGCTTTTACCTCCTATACTGTGTAATGCTGCTTGCATGCTAGCGTGCAATGCGAGCCTCCCCTCCCTCTCACAGAATTGCTGCAATGCGTCTCCCTCAGCCAAGACTGGGTCAGTGTAACTCAGCAGCAGGAGCCAGTGAAGCGTACCCATAGCAACAGCCAGTAAGACTTGTGGCTGTGGATTTTTTTTTTTTTTGGCAATATTGTTGTGATTGTACATGAGAAAGATGTAGGATTGAACCCCCACCCCTCTGTCATCAGGGCTTTAGTTAGTGGCAGTGAAGAAAAAACCCAGTGTGGAAAACAGAGGGCGGGGCTGAGGGTGTTAAGGATTGTTGCTGCAAATGTTGAAAGCAGGACATTATATTATCACCAGCACTTTGCTCCATTCTGACACATTTCACTCAGTTTTGTCGCAGTGTTTGATGCAGATGTAGTGTTTTAAAGTGTTTCAGTTCGGTCGCCCCCCCAACTGGGGTCACCCCGACTGTAGTTCGGGGGGCGACCGTGGTTCAGGGGGTTGGGAAGCTCATCTTGTAACCGGAAGGTTGCCGGTTCGATCCCCAGCTCTCTCTGTCCTGGTCGTTGTGTCCTTGGGCAAGACACTTCACCCTACCGCCTACTGGTGATGACCAGAGGGGCCGATGGCGCGATATGGCAGCCTCGCTTCTGTCAGTCTGCCCCAGGGCAGCTGTGGCTACAACTGTAGCTCCACCAGTGTGTGAATGTGAGAGTGAGTGAATAGTGGAATTGTAAAGCGTTTTGAGGGTCTCGAAAAGCGCTATATAAATGCAATCCATTATTATTATTAGTATTATTATTTCATCTCTTCATCTTCAAACCTTTAGCCTGTTGATGGGACACAACAGATAAACAGTGCCCACCGATATCACCGAATGCCATTTTATTTGCAGATATTAGTAAAGAAGGTTGATATTGACTCTATATTCATCCAGTGCTTTGATGTATGAGCCTGTATGTTCCCAGCCAATTACATTTCCAGCAGCCTCAGCTGATATACATGTAGCTGTGTTAGAAAATGCTAACTTGCTAACACGATAGCATTTCCTAGCATGACAGCATGTTAGCATATCTGGGTTTTGGAACAAACTCTGAGAAAAGCCTTCTGCTACTCTCAGCTGTACACTGACTTCGTTTACAGAACTACAAACTGTTCTCTAACTTTCACTCTTTTTACTTGTTTTGTGTTTAAATATTCTTTTTGATACGTGTGTAAATGCTCTGATGTCGATAGTGAGATTTCAGAAGTAAAAATCCCACCCATATTCTCCATAGAGACTTTGATTATGAGCTACAGTATAATGATGTAACTGTCCAGCGTTTCTTTGGGCTTTGACTTTCTACAGTCATGTCCTTGGTTTAACAAAAAAAAATTTTATTAGCAGTTTCATGGAAAAGAACTAGTCTACTGACAAAAACTGAAACAGCAATATCTGTGATTGGTGGAGGCTGCTGTAACCACAGAAGTGTTTAAACCCATGACTGTGAGGTTACATGCTGAGCGTGAAGCTTCAGAAACCACAAGTCTACGTGGGCCGGGTCCTCAGAAGGTCGGGTAGGCTGGAAGTAAACGGCTGTGAAATGTGACGGTCTAGCCTTCTGATTAGCGTCACCGCTGTCTCGGTGGAGTTTAATAAATTCGGCCGTCTGCTCCTCGCTATCTAAAATATAGCAGGACACTGGTGCAAATTCTCGACCATGTCACACTTCTGTTTAATCAGTTTTTCACACGTTATTCAGCTGTGTGAAAACCACCCGGGGGATTAATAAAGTTTTATTTTATCTAATCTAATCTAATAACTTTAATCTCAGCCAAACCGATTTACTCACAAACAAATAAAACACTGAAAAAAGCTGAAAACAGCTGAAACAATAACATTTTTAGGTTATCTAAGTGACTTATTACGTTTAACCTGAGTAGTGAAAGTCCGCGGTGATCTGAAAATGATGTGCTGGGAGTTTGCCGTTCTCGAGCTCCCGGCTAGCTATCGAGCTGGTGGGTAACAGACGTTGGAGCACTTTTGCAAATATGTGATATCTTGATAAACTGAACAGATATTTGAAGTTTACACAGCTACATTCTCGCCTGAAAAGTTTATTTTGTGACCCAGAAAGAGTAATAAGAGTAATATTAAAACTGAGTAGCGGCCGCCATTGTTGGAAACTGGAAATCGGCTGGGCCGCGCTATGAATTCTGGGATATGGACAGCCTTCGTCGTGTCGCTGTGATGCAATTGGTCTACAAATGCGGCCTCAGGAGGATGCAGCCCCTGAATTTGGGCACCCCCTATAACTCGGCTCTTCTTTACACATCAAATCTGTTCATGGTGACGATTCACCTCATAGCTGGTTATCCTTGTTGGAGGATTGTCTGGAATGTCAGTGGAGAAAATGAATCTGAGCTCTGGAAGCAGAACGCTTAAAAAAGCTCTGATGTGACTTGTATAGTTTATGTAAAGCACTTTGAACCGCATTGTCATTGAAATGCTCTTAAATTCCTTGAAGATGGCGGCTTGAAGTAAGGTTGTACCAGAGAGTTCTAGCACGCCAGTTCGCTGATTTTACACTGATAACCCGCAATTAAAGCTACAACACGGATATTAACTATTTGTAAGTCTGGGATGAGCATCAGCACCTACCTTTTGAAACAGTCCGACAACATGCCGCGAAGGAAAGCTGTAGTGTCTGACACCGCGGAGGGCCCCAACCTACAGAGCGGAGAAGCTAATGAGGGGACTAGCATGGGAGCCGACGCGCAGTTGGATATTAGATCCGAACCAGCGGCCCGCGAGGTGATCCGGGAAGTAACTGTGAACCTCACTAAAGTTATTGAAGATAAACTTGGACCGGTCTCTCTGCTTTTACAAGCACAAGGAAAGCAGCTGGAGGACCACGAGACACGGATAAAGGAAGCGGAGGCCCGGATCTCAGTTTTAGAGGACGCCACCAACCCGGCGCTGGATAAGCTCCAGTCACTGGAGAAACGGGTAAAGGAGCTAGCGGAGCGCGCTGATGATTTGGAAAATAGAGGGAGGAGGAAAAATATTCGTATTATTGGTCTCCCGGAGGGCGCAGAAGGTAGCGACCCTATCAGTTTTTTTGAGTGCTGGCTGCCTGAGCTTCTCAATATCAAAACAAAAGCTGGTCGAGTTAAAGTGGAAAGAGTGCACCGCACAGCAGCGCAAGCCCCGTCCTCTGGACAGAGAGCACGTCCTGCACTGGTGAGACTGCACAACTATCAACACAAACAGCGGATTATGAATGCAGCATGGGCGATGAGCAGGGACAACCAGCCCTTGAAGCACAGGAACGCCACAGTGATGATTTTCCAGGATTACTCAGCTGCGGTTGTACGTAAACGGAAAAGTTTTGATGAGGTAAAGAAGCGCCTTAGGTCCATTGGAGCTATAGGCAGATTTACCCTGCTTTGCTGAAGGTGACCCACTGTGGATCCACTAAGATCTTCAGAGATGCGGCTGAGGTGGAAGCCTTCATCGAGTCGCTGGACTTAACCCCTGCGGCTGATGACGAGTGAGAGCTGGCCTCCATTCGTCGTCCCACTCGAGCGTGGATTTGTTTTATTCCACACCTCAAGTAGCTGAGGTTGACTGTTCCTATATATTTCTCAAAATTTTCTCTTCCTCTTTTTCGGACGTTACATAGTTAACACAGAGTCCCACTATCACTACCTTTCGCTATGAGGGCGACTAGAATCATCCTGCTGAACATTTGCGGTACGTTATGAGCGTTGCTATAACTCCTGGGGTGTTTTTTTCTCTCTTTTGGGCATTGAAGTATCTTCTGCTGTTAGGAAACCTCTACACTCGAGCTCCTCCACTGTAGGAGGGGGACAGTGGGTTCTTCTTATTTTTGTTTTGTTTTGGTAATGTTGAGCATTGTTTGTTTAGCTTGTTTTTATTTGTTTACCTCTTTTCTTTTGCCCCGGCTCTGTTTTTATGTTTACTTGCATTACTCTCATTATTTAGTTTTGGGAAGATGTTCAGAAAATGTCCAGACCCTATCTGAATAATAAAAGACTAGCATGTCAACAGTGAACATACGCACCCAGAATGTGAATGGTATCCATACGCCTGTTAAGCAAAGAAAGGTCTTGAATTATCTTAGGAGCGAGCAGGTCCACATTGCTTTATTACAGGAGACGCATTTGAATCCTATGGAACATGCTAAACTAACACAGGGGGGATTCGGGCAGGTCTTTTTTTCATCCTTTACATCAAGGAGCAGGGGTACAGCTATATCACTGGATCGCAAGATGGCGGATGTAGCAGGTGGTGGTGCAGACGTAGCTCCGACTTTCAAACGGTCATGATTAAAACCAGAGATATATAAAACAACTGATGGAAGGGTAATTGTAGAGGATGAACTACTTAATTTCCTTGCTGTAAAAATCAAAACTTTAAGTCAGGATGAAATTGTGTTGTTGGCCACGACCACATTTGAATCCGAGGGGATTGAAGCCACCAAGAAAGTTTTGTTTGAGCTCTGCCCCACTACCTCACAGCGGTGCGTTGGATATAAAGGACAGCATAAAGACGCCAACAATATTAAACTCTGTCTCAAAGTGCTGAATGAGTGTGGGGAGAATATCCCAAGATTTGTCTCTCATCACCTGAATGATTTGCCGCCTGTTACATACTCCAGCATGGATGTGTGTTGTCTGCTACGGCGAATGGACCAGCTGTGTGCTGAGGTGGCTGCTTTAAAACATGTAGTTAAACTACAGGCGGATGTCTGCGAGCAAGTTATGACCAATGCTGTGGAGGTCGACCAACGTGTGACTGTTCTTGAGTGTCGGTCTGAGGTGACGGCTGAGCCTGTTACTCTGAATGCTCAGGGGTCGGGGACCGCTTCCCACTTTCCCCTGGGGAAACACGCAGAGGAGCAGTGGGGGAGTCGAAGTAAAGGCGGCCCGCGCGGAAGGCAGGGAGCCGGAGCTTTGGCTGCTTCAAGGACTGGGACAAGCACAGTGTCAGCGTTTTGTCCGGAGATGTTGCTATGTGGTCAAGATCGGGCTCCGACGACAGCCTCAGGTCGTAATATGGAAACTACAGCAACAACGGAGGATCTCGTTGAGACAGTGATTTCTACATGCTCCCCACAATGGAGTAAAGTTGTGAAAAATGGCAAGCCTCGTCACAAGCTGGAGAAGGTTAATTCGGGTTCAGGAATGCATGCTGCTACCACTGGACGCAATAAGAGGCCTGGACCTGTATCGATTATCGGCACTGGAGCTGTGAGTACAATCAGAACTGTGAAAACTAAATTGGTGAGCATGTTTGCCACTAAATTTGCCCTGGATGTAGATGCAGAAACTCTTGCTCTGTATTTGAGAGAGAAACTCAGAAGAGATGTGACCTGTCAAAAAACTCCTAGTAAACGTAGCAGGTTCGGCTCTTTCAAGGTTACTGCTGAATGTAATGATGTGGGTGAAATGTACAATCCTGAACTCTGGCCTGAAGGGGCTCTGGTCCGGCGTTTTTATGAACCTCGTATGCCCGGTACGGTGGTGCCAAACTCAGTGGATCCAGCAGGGGAGATAACTGCGCCTTCTGGTACCAACGTATCTACATGAAGATGTCTATCAGGGTATTATCTTACAACTGTCGTGGTCTACGTTTGGGACAGAGTGCAGGGGACAAAGCTCGACGGATTGTTGTGGACAGTCTGCTTGCAGAATGTGACATTTTATGCTTGCAGGAGACATGGTTGTCCAAACAGGACCTGGGAAAACTTAACTGTCTAAATGCAAGTTTTTTGGGAGTGGGGGAATCAACAACTGATCTCAGCACAGCTATAGTCAGAGGTAGAATACCTGGAGGGGTTGCTGTGCTTTGGGACAAAAAAATAGACCCTGTGATAAAGCCCATTAGACTGAATGTAGACTGGTGTATTGGTATACAATATACACAGAATAATAGTAGTTTTATCATTCTTAATATTTATACTCCCTATGAATCTTGTCAAAATGAGCAAGAATACCTCAGTAGGCTGGCTTTTATTAATGCATTTATTCAAGACAACGATACTTACAGCATATATGTTTTGGGTGATTTTAATGCTGATCTCACAGACAGCAGTTCTCGGTTTGCTAACCACTTAACTCACTTTTGTGAAGTTAACAATCTTATCCTGTCTACCAAAGAGTTACTGCCTGCAGATAGCTATACATACATAAGTGAAGCCTGGCATAGTACATCATGGCTGGACCACTGTATCTGTACAGCTGATGGACATGCAGCTTTAGCAAACATGACTATTAGGTATGAGGTAACTGTGTCAGATCATATACCTTTTGGTTTTACTGTGAATGTGGAACAAATGCCAGCAACAACTGGAAATAATATTGCTTATATTGCTACCAGTGTAAAATTAGACTGGTCAGCATGTAGTGAAGATGATTTCTTAGCTTATCATAGTAATACCGATATACATCTGAACAACATTTCTTTGCCCAAAGAAGCTATTTTGTGCAAGGATGTCAACTGTAAGAATGCTGTGCATAAACATTTACTCTGCTCCATGTATGATGATATAGTGACTGCTCTGTATGGAAGTGGTACACTGCTTGATAAACAATATAAGCATAAGAAACCTAACATCAGACCTGGCTGGAAAGAACATGTATCCATGTACCATGATGAAGCTCGCATAGCTTATAAATGTTGGGCCATGGCTGGAAGACCTAAACAAGGCCCAGAATTTGAACAGAAAAAATGTGCGAATGCCAGATATAAGTACGCTGTTCGCTTTATAACTAAAAATGAGCAAATGCTGAGAGCAGATTCGTTGGCCAGGAAAATGCTGTGTAATAATATGACAGATTTTTGGAAAGAGGTGAAAGCTCTTAATAATTGTAAACCATCTCTACCATCAACTGTTGAAGGTGTTTCTGGGGCAGATAACATTGCTGTATTATGGAGACAGCATTACAGTGCGTTGTTTAACTGTATAAAAAGTGAACCATATGAGGACAATTTTGACATGAGTAATGACACAATAAGTGTAAGGACACATGAAGTATATGAAGCTATTCATAGGTTATCTGATAATAAATCCTCTGGTTTGGATCACATCACTGCAGAACATTTAAAACATGCTAGTTTAAGGCTCCTCTTCTAGAGCTCTGTTTCACTGGGTTTATGATTCATGGCATATTACCAGACTCAATGCTGTGTATTTTATTGGTACCAGTTATGAAAGACAAAGCTGCAAAAGTGAGCTGTTTGGATAATTACAGGCCGATTGCACGAGCCAGTATTTTATCTAAGGTGTTAGAAAGAATCTTGTTTGACAGACTTAGTGTGTTCATCTCTTCTCTGGATAATCAGTTTAGCTTCAAACCAAAGCACAGCACTGACATGTGCATATATGCACTCAAGGAAATAGTCAGTTTGTATAAGGCTAAAAATTCATCTGTCCTCATGTGTTTCATTGATGCCTCTAAGGCTTTTGATCGAGTGAACCACAGAAAACTTTTTGATAAATTGAAGAGACGGGGAGTTCCTCAATACATCGTGAGGATTCTCTCTTACTGGTACGCTCATCAGAGCATGCAGGTTAAATGGGGAAGTAGTATTTCTGCCCCCTTTGGTGTCAGCAATGGTGTCAGACAGGGTGGGATTTTGTCTCCAATTTTATTTAATCTATATGTTGATGATTTGTCCATACAGCTGAGAGCCTGTAACACTGGGTGTATATTAGGTGAAACATTGATAAATCATCTTATGTATGCAGATGACCTGGTTGTTTTTAGTCCAAGCAGTGCTGGGTTACAGGATCTTCTTAATGTCTGTACTGAATATGGTGTGCAATATGACATAGAGTACAATGCTGCTAAAAGTGCTGTTTTGATATGTAGAACCAAGCAGGATAAACAGCTAAATTTCCCTTTGTTTAAACTGGCCCAAAAAACTCTTGAAGTTCATAAAAAGGTGAAATACCTCGGTCACTTTATTACTGAGCAAATGAATGATGATGATGACATCTACAGACAACGATGTAAGCTCTATGTGCAGGCAAATACTATTGCACGCAAATTCAGCTTTTGTTCACTTCCAGTTAAAGTGGCTTTGTTTAAAGCTTATTGCACACCGCTTTATACTGCCCCCTTGTGGTCATCCTACAAACAATGTAGCATACAGAAGCTGCATGTTGCATATAATGATGCGATGAGAATCCTTTGCAGGATACCTAGAAGTGGTAGTGCCAGTCAGATGTTTGTAGCTGTGTAACAGTATAATTTTAGCACTCACAGATCCGACAGTGAGTGGTTCCCGTTACTCATCCAGTCTGAGAAAGCACTGGTTAAAGTGTTTGTGTATTTATTGATTTATTTTAAGTAATTGTGTTTTATGTATATTATGGTTTTATATTTTTACAAATGCTTTATATACTTATTTATATACATATATATATATATATTTAATGGTTTATACCTTGTGTTGGGGGGGTGTTGTGTGTGTGTTTCTGTCTTGTTTTTATGGACATGAAGTCTGCCAATAAAGATTGAATTGAATTGAATTGAATTAAATTAATTAGGAAAAATCTACCATTTACACCTCTTGATTGTATAAGGGCAGGGGTCAGCAACCCTGGGAACGCGTGCCACAGCTGGCACGCGAAGGGTTAACTGATGGCACAACCATAGCTGGACTGGCCATCGGGCATACCGGGCATTTGCCCAGTGGGCCGATGGTGATTTTTCGTTTTTATGGGCTGATGGTTTTTTTTTGTTTGTTTGTTTTTTGTTTTTGTAACTGTATAAACAATGAAAGGTGTTGGATTGGCCAGATGCTGGCCAATAGGATAAAAATAAATAACTCAGTTGTTTGGTGGTGGCTATGGCGGAGCTTCCACAGAGGCAGCAGGTGGATGAGGGAAGGGGAGGCAGGAGGAGCAGAGACCCGAGGCGGCCGCCGGTCCGAGTATCAGGTGAACTGAACTTCAGGTAAGAAGTTATGAGCTGCAGTCTATCTGGGTCAGATATAAACCAAGTTTAGGTGGAGTTTATTTTCGTTGTGCTGACTTTTTACAGTCAGTTACAATAACTCGTACTGCGTACTAGCTAGCATGACGGAGTTTCTATACAGCTGGGTGGGTGCTATGATGTTACTGATAGTGAACTTTATTTTATTCATAAGGTTAGTTAGTAGAGTTGCCAACCGTCCTGTAAAAAACGGAATTGTCCCTCATTCAGAGAAAATATTACGCTGAAAAGGAACACAGTTTGTCCTGAACTTCAGCTAGAATGGAAAAAGACACAAAGCTGGAGTTATTCTGCGTGTTTACGCTGCACAGCTGCCTCTTCTTCTCTCATTCTCTCCCCCTATAGGGGGGTAAAGTCCTGGCTCGGTCGTATCGCTCTTCTGAAAATGAACATTCTACCCAGGCTACTTTACCCAATACAGATGGTGCCGACCCTCTTCCCACACAAAACTATCCAAACTCTAAATGGCTGGTTTAGCTCCTTTGTTTGGGCAGGGAGGAAACCTCGTCTTAAAATATCCACGTTATGTCTTCCATCCTCAAAGGGGGGCCTTGATTTCCCAGATTCACAGTTCATCACCTCTCCCTCCCCTGGGCAGATCTGATCACAACCTGGTGCACCTTGTCCCTGTGTATGAGCCCTTAGTGCGCAGGGAGCCACCAGCCACCCGCACAGTGCAGAGATGGTCGCAGGAGAGCGAGGAGGCTCTTAAGGATTGTTTTGAGTCGACTGTGTGGGAGGTGATCTGTGACGACCACGGAGAGGACATCGACAGCCTTACTACATGCATTACGGACTATATTAATTTCTGTGTGGATAACACCGTACCTACCAGGACTGTACGGTGTTTCTCCAACAACAAACCTTGGATTACCCCGGAAATTAAAGCTGTCCTCAAGCAGAAGAGGAGGGCCTTCAAATCCAAAGACAAAGAGGAGTTGAAAAGGATGCAGAGAGAGTTGAGGGGACTGATAAGGAATGGGAAGGATAGCTACAGGCAGAAGATGGAGAACCAGCTTCAGCAAAATAACGTTGGTGAAGTCTGGAGAGGCCTCAGAACCATCTCGGGCCACAAACATCAGAACTCTCTGCCTGGGAGGGATGTGAGGTGGGCAAATGAACTGAATCATTTCTTCAACAGATTTGATTCAGCCATGAGGCAGTCTCCAACATCGGCTGCAGACTCACCCACCCCCACTGCTGCTGTTCCACCTCTGACACCTCAGACACTTCACACCTCCTCTATTCACCCTGCTCACTCCTCCCCACCCCCAACAACAGCATCCAATACACAATCAACACAAGGCTCCAGACTGTCTCTCTCAACCACCCAGGTTAGGAGGGAACTGAGGAGGATTAATGGCAAGAAGGCAGCGGGTCCAGATGGCATCAGCTCGAGGGTCGTCAGGTCCTGCGCGGACCAACTGTGTGGTGTGATGGAGCACCTCTTCAACCTGAGCCTGAGGCTGGGAAGAGTCCCACAGCTCTGGAAAACCTCCTGTGTTGTACCAGTGCCAAAGACTTCACGCCCCAAGGACCTCAACAGCTACAGGCCGGTGGCTCTGACATCCCACCTGATGAAGACCCTGGAGCGGTTGGTCCTGGCTCAGCTTCGGCGTCTGGTGAGCTCATCACTGGACCCACTTCAGTTTGCCTACCAGCCTGGCATTGGAGCGGATGATGCCGTCATTCACCTCCTACATCGCTCCCTCGCTCACCTGGAGACCGCTGGGAGCACTGTGAGAATCATGTTCTTTGATTTCTCCAGTGCCTTCAACACTATTCTTCCCTCGGTTCTGAAGGACAAGCTGGAGAACTCTGGAGTGGACCATCACCTCACTACCTGGATTTTGGACTACCTCACCGACCGACCACAGTATGTGAGGACTCAGGGCTGTGTGTCGGACAGGCTCGTCTGCAGTACGGGGGCCCCACAGGGAACGGTTCTGGCTCCGTTCCTCTTCACCATCTACACTGCAGACTTCTCCCACAACTCCACCCAGTGCTTCCTGCAGACGTTCTCTGATGACTCTGCTATAGTCGGCCTCATCACTGATGGGGACGACAAGGAGTACAGAGGACTGACTCAGGACTTTGTGGACTGGTGCCAGCTGAACTACCTCCAGATCAATGCCAGTAAAACCAAGGAGCTGGTGGTAGACTTCCGCAGGCACAAACATCCTCCACTGCAACCACTGAACATCCAAGGTATGGACATTGAGGCTGTGGACAGCTACAGGTACCTTGGTGTTCATCTGAACAACAAACTGGACTGGACTCATAACTCAGACGCCCTCTACAGGAAAGGGCAGAGCAGGCTGTACCTGCTGCGGAGACTCAGGTCGTTTGGAGTGGAGGGCCCACTCCTGAAGACCTTCTATGACTCTGTGGTGGCCTCAGCCATCTTTTATGGTGTGGTCTGCTGGGGTGGCAGCATCTCTGCTGGGGACAGGAAGAGACTGAACAGGCTGATCCGCAGGGCCAGCTCTGTTCTAGGATGCCCTCTGGACCCAGTGGAGGTTGTGAGTGACAGGAGAATGGTGGCTAAGCTGTCATCCCTGCTGGACAACATCTCCCACCCCATGCATGAGACTGTGACAGCACTGAGCAGCTCCTTCAGTGGGAGACTGCGGCACCCACGGTGTGGGACGGAGAGATTTCGCAGGTCTTTCCTCCCCACTGCTGTCAGACTGCACAACAAAGACTTTAACTGATCATACACACATCCACAAATGTGCAATAACACAAATGTGCAATAATCTTTCTGGCACCATTGTATTTTTCACTCTGTTGTATATAGCATTTGTATTCTATTTTTATCCTATTGTATATTTTATTCTATTTTATTCTACTGTATATAGTATTATATTTTTATTCTATTCTGTACAGTTGTGTACTGTATTTATTCTTATTTTATTTTATTCTAATTGTCCTTCATAACTTTTGCACTGTCCACTTCCTGCTGTGACAAAACAAATTTCCCACGTGTGGGACTAATAAAGGTCATCTTATCTTATCTTATCTTATCTTATATAAGGAAGTATCAGCTGAGCACCCATATGCGTATAGCTGCCGATTGGGTACAACAGCCTTCTCCTGTCTGGTTGGATATTGAGAGCTCTATGTCTAACTTCCCTTTGAAAAATTTGCTTTTTGTGGGAAAACTCAAGACCTTAAGGATGTTCTGTAGCAACCTACTTACATTATCTACAGTTAGAGCTTGGCGAATGGTTCAAAAACTAGAAGGAAGGTCTCACCTAACATCTCTTTTCACTCCCTTATCCGATTATCCTCTCTTTTTGCCTGGGACACCGACCCCGGCTTTCGGAACTGGGCTGCGAATGGTATTTCTACCTATTCTGACTGAATGGACGGGTCTAACCTTATGTCCTTTGACCAGCTAATCGATAAATACAACATTCATAGGACTTCTTTAGATATTTACAAGTGAGGGACCACATCCAAAGGGCTACAACAATACTTACTAATCAAACCGTCTCTAACTGTGAAAAGCAGATATTTAAGATAAGATAAGATAACCTTTATTAGTCCCACACGTGGGAAATTTGTTTTGTCACAGCAGGAAGTGGACAGTGCAAAAGTTATGAAGCAAAAATTAGAATAAAATAAAATAAGAATAAATACAGTACACAACTGTACAGAATAAAATAAAATACTATATACAGTAGAATAAAATAGAATAAAATATACAATAAGATAAAAATAGAATACATTCAGCCAAATCTTAGAACTTCTATAAAAATTTGTTATGGCCTGTTAACAGAATTTGGGGTCATGGACACAACTTATTTGGGAAAAGGAATTACATATAGAGATTAGTGACGAGGTATGGGACGAAGTCTGGGAGAATGCTAAATCTCTGAGCGTCTGTAATAAAGTAAAGGCAGAGCTCACATATCACCTTCTCAACGCCATAAATACAATTCAGACCTTTCTCCGCTGTGCCCTAAATGTAAAATAGAGGTGGGCAACCTCACGCACTGTCTATGGTCCTGCCGGAAAATACAACAATTTTGGTTTGTCATAAAGTGTGAACTGGATAAGATCTTCACCACTGACACTGAATGCATACACTGTGTATGCTACTTGGAGTGGCAAACAACAAAATCAGGGGGAAGTTTGGAAAGCAGCTCTACGCACTGTTAACATTCTGTGCAAGGAAATGTGTCCTTTTGAACTGGATCACGGACACGGCCCCATCTAAGACTCAGTGGCACCGGACGGTACTGGAATATGTGTCACTTGATTTCCTAACATGCAAGTTACATAGTAGGGACAAGAAGTTTCATAAAATATGGGACCCATTTATGGCGTATGCCGGTTTGGATATTTCTGCTATTTTCTCACAGGCCCTGGTATAATGCAAGCATGTCACTGCTATTTTACATATGTGTATTGTTAATTGTATCTCATAATCAAAGTGTCTGGATTTTCCATTTATTTATTTGTATTCTTGAGCCGGGTTGTTTGTTTTATTTTGTTTTGTCCTGTTATGTTGGTTTTGTTTTGTTTAATGATGGTGTCAGTATAAAGTTTAAAACTCAATAAATACATGGAAGGAAATGCTCTTAAATATTAACTTGCATTGCCATGCTTATCATCCAGAGTTACGGATGCTCTACAGTCCTAATATTTACTTGACAGAGGAACATGTGAGACTCTGGACTTGTACTGTACCAGAAATTCTAATCTGTTTGGCTTTAATCAGCTGATGGTTTGCTTCTTGTTCCTGCCTGGTCATCAGAAGACCTTTTAAGTTTTTATGTATCTGTTCCTGCAGGCCAGCGAATTCTCCAGTATCAGAGTGATGTCCTCCAGACAGTTGTGTTGGTGAACCCATCAGAGGAAACTGCTGTTTCAGAGGTGAGTCACATTCAGAGAGCATACAGGAAACGAGTGCGTGGCGATGATCAAGCTGTTTGGTTCCTATTTGGAAAAGTTTTTTCATTTAAGTCACACTGAGGAGTTCTGGGCCAAAGTGTTCAATGTGATCTGAACTCAGTTTGTCTTATGAAGACCGTAGCAATACCTGCTGTTCACCAGGGATCCCGGAGTTGGAGGTCCATGCCTGTCCCAGGCTTCTCTGATTAGCATCAGTACACTTTATCAGCTGAAGGCCCACAGTGTGAGTCACAGACAGTGTTTTCATATTCTATGTTATCTGTCTTTGACTGCAGATAACTTTCATACTATTTTTGTTTACACAGGTCGACCTCATAGCTTTAATTAGTCACTATAAACATTTAATTAGTCCTTGACGAGTAACCTGCATCTGTAGATCAATGTGAAACTACTGCCAAGTCTACATCTACAGGACTGAAACACCTGGTCCCTCAAGCTGCCCAAGAAACTCACCGTTTTGTGTGTTTATTCTCCTTTTAATCATTTTCCTTAAGGCTACAGCATCTCAGCTTTTCAGCTACTTATGACTAAATCGAGACTTTAAATGTGCCTAAAATGGGTCCTGTTTGTTGCAGAAATAGAAAATACTTTTTCAAACATTCTATTTTGGGTATTAAGTGACAGGCGCTCATTTTTAAACTGCTACATTTAGATTTGTAAAAAGGAGCAGGAGTTTTTGCAGCCTGACTGACCTTTTTTTCTTAAACTCATTTTGTTAGAGCAGCTATTTTGATTGGACATATTTAGCGTTCCATTCATCAC
Organism: Pelmatolapia mariae; assembly: GCF_036321145.2. Lineage (NCBI taxonomy): Eukaryota > Metazoa > Chordata > Actinopteri > Cichliformes > Cichlidae > Pelmatolapia > Pelmatolapia mariae. Next base: position 1,133,861 of record NC_086227.1, read on the forward strand.
ACAGAGGACAAACTGCAGCTATTTTACTCATTTCCAGCTCCATGTAGGCTACTCTGTTCTACATTTAAGCAGCTTTGCATGATGACTTGTTAGCTCCATAGACAAAAAAGGAATAATATTGAATATATTTTATATCGATTATTCACAAAAAGAAAAATATCCATTTATTAAGAAAATAAAGAACATTTAATTATTTTGTAATCGTCCTGCCTGAATTGCTTAACAAACATCTGTAAAGCATCTTTCTTTCCTTTGCTTATCAGCAGCAGTTGGCCCTGGTAGTCCAGGAGCACAGCAGTCATCTGGCTATGCGTTACTTATGAAAGAAAAAGAAAACAAGGAGCCTTTTGTGCACAAGTAGATTGTGTTTCTGGTACAGGCTGGGCCGTGACGCACCCTTTCAGTTCATCCTAAAGGTGCTGTTTTAGGTCCTCTCCCTTTAAGGCTAGCTTTCCTTTTTTCCCCGTGTCTGATTGGCTGCTTTCCACAAACAGAAAGTTGGAATTCCAGGTGCACGTGGGATAAAATGATCCTATAAGTGTTTGGATGTCTGCAGCTTTGAATCAGTCCACCACATGTTTTTTCATCATCCTTATGTGCTGCCATTTGACTATTTTGTTTGTATTTCTGGTAGATTATTGATGATATGGTATTCTAAATATATCAGTTGTTGTTACAGTCGTATTACTATCCTCTGCCTAGACTCGCTCACTGATCACCGACTCTGCTGCTAATAAGTTGCTGATCCTGAGCGGCCAGAGCTCTGAGCAAGGCGGTGACACCCAACTGCAAAGTGGAGCCTTCACCTGGCAACATTTCTCCGACATCATCTCCAACCCTGAAGTAAGCTGCACGTGCTTTCACTCTAAATACTTTCTTTCAGTGCATGCGTGTACAGATCAACGTGGAACTATGAAAATGATTTTGGGTCATGTTTCCCTCTTCCTGTGTTTGATTGAAGGTGATTGAAGTCCTGTCCAGGGCCTCTTCTGAGCAACCGTCGAAGCTTACCGTTTCCTGTCAGGGAGAAGGGGGCTGGAGCTCCCTGGGCCAAAGCCAGGAGCAGCAGTCACTCCTAAATCTTCTCGAATACCGCCTGAACCCCGAACCCCACCTCCCCAACATGGACGGAGTCACAGAGTTTACAGAGTATGTTGCAGAGACAGTGGATGTGCCATCACCCTTTGACCTTCTGGAGCCCCCAACCTCCGGTGGGTTTCTGAAGCTGTCCAAACCCTGCTGCTACATCTTCCCTGGAGGCAGGGGAGACTCTGCTCTGTTTGCTGTCAATGGATTCAACATCCTGGTGGACGGTGGGTCTGAGCGGAAGTCCTGCTTCTGGAAGCTGGTTCGGCACCTGGACAGGATCGACTCTGTCCTGCTTACCCATATTGGCGCAGATAACCTCCCTGGCATCAACGGGCTGTTCCAGCGAAAGATTGCTGAGCAGGAGGAAGAGAGGAACCAAGACTCTGGCTCCAGCAGCAGCGGTGACTGGATGAAGAACCTTATTTCCCCCGAGCTCGGGATTGTGTTTTTCAATGTCCCGGAGAAGCTGCGGATGCCCGAGTCCACCCTTAAGGTAAAGCGAAGCATTGAGGAAGCATCTCTGACACTGCAGTACCTCAACAAGCTCGGCATCACACCAGAGCCTCTTCATAGGGTAGTAAGCAACACGATTGAACCTATCACACTGTTCCACAAGCTTGGTGTGGGAAAGTTAGACATGTATGTTCTAAACCCTGTAAAAGAAAGCAAAGAGATGCAGTTTCTAATGCAGAAATGGGCTGGAAACAGCAAGGCCAAGACAGGGATCATGATGCCGAACGGAAAAGAAGGAGAAATATCGGTCCCCTATTTAACGTCAGTCACAGCTCTCATCGTGTGGATTCCTCATCGTCCAACAGAAAAGATAGTCCGTGTGCTTTTCCCAGGAAATGCACCACAGAATAAAATATTTGAAGGCCTAGAGAAACTAAAGCACCTGGACTTTCTGCGATACCCAGTGGCTACCCAAAAAGACATATCATCCGGCGCACCACCTCCCATCATAAAACAGACCAAAATAAGATCAAGAACTGATAGCAAAGAGAGTCTGAAATCTTCGCCCAAACCACATTCGAAAACAACTAAGAAAGAAGCCAGTGGACCGGAGGAAGAGTCAAAGAGCGATACCGGCAAAGAAAATAAGGCTGAAAAGAAAGAAGAGAAGAAACCCAAAAGTGAAAGTCTAAAAGCCACCAAGCAACAGAAAAACAGTGAAGTAGCCCCTGGAGTTAACAAGATGGAAAAAAAGAAAATATCAAAGGAAAAAGCTGGCAAGCAAGAGAAAGCATCAAAGATGGATGAGAAAAAAGACAAAGAGAAAAAAGAAATGAAGAAAGAGAAACGCGAGGTAAAGAAAGACGAGAACATACGAAAGGAGGAGAAGAAAGAAAGCAAAGCCAAGGAGGACAAAAAGAAAGATCCAAGTAAACCTGAACTGAGAAAAATCACAAAACCAGACCTGAAACCATTAACCCCTGAGGTGAGGAAAACTTTGCACAAGGCCAAGACTCAGGCTAAACCTAAAAGTGACAAAAATAAAGCAGTGAAGGAGGAAGTGAATGAGAAAAAACCAGTTTCAAAGAATGTGCCCGCAGAGGTTGAGGCAGCAGCTCTGGCTGACAGATCCATTGTGTCCTCACCCGAAGACCTCACTGAGGACTTTGAGGCATTGAAACAAGAGGAGCTGTCCAAACACAAGACAGAACCGATCCAGAACGATGTCATGCCTGAGCTAACAGTGCACTCTGACGCTAAAGTTTCTTCCTTAGTTTTCCCTGAGGAAAAAGTCACAGCCTCAACCACTGAGACAAAGTCTGCTTCGCCCAAATCTCCAGTCAAACAGGAAGAACAGGTGTTGGCGGCTACTCAAAAGAAGAACGACGGCGATGATGGTTCCAATAAAAAGTACGAAGAGGAGAAAATGGAAAAATATGATAAATACTCCATAAAGGATGATGTAAAAGATAGATCGAAGAAGAGCGAGAGCTCAGAGGAAGAGGGCGATGTAATCGAGAAAGCCGAACTTGAAGGGACAGAAGACGATGAGGTCCTGAAGTATAAAACTGAGGAGGTGAAAAAGGAAAAAGCAAAGGAGTGGGACACCAAGCCATCGGAGCAAAAACCGTTACCAACTGCACAGGCAATAGCAGCCTCTGCCTCAGAGCAGTTCTCTTTTATCCAAGATGAAACCATACCCGGATACTCTGAGACTGAACAGACCATCTCTGATGAGGAGATCCACGAGGATACCGAGGACAGGATTCCACAGCTGCGCTATGATGTGGGCTCTTATGACATCTCTGTTCCCGACGTTCCCGGCACCTTTGATTCGATGCACGGTATAAAGGAGATGAAGAGCTCCGCTATATCTGATGTTGCCGATGTCAAACCCAAAGCCTTTGTGGGAGGTCCCGAACCTGAGCTTGCACCTTACCCCACCATCATTGCTGCTCCTCTTGCTGAAGAGGAGCACATCTCCTCAGCCACATCCATCACAGAATATGACAAACTGTCATCCTTTGCCACATCTGTAGCTGAAGACCAGTCCGTTGCCTCCGTGACAGCGCCCCAGACCGAGGAGGCTGGGCGGAACTCTCTCCTGCTGGATACCATCAACAGCATCCCCTCACGTGCAGAGGCTGCCCAAGGGAAGGACTATCTCCACTCAGCAGGAACCATCTCACCCACCTCCTCTCTAGAGGATGACAAGTGTTTTAAGTCTCCTTCCTCTGATGAGTACCAGCCCCACATCCCTGAGATCGAGGGTGAAGCAAATGTCCCATCAGTCCAGGATGAAGACGATGATGACGAGGACGAGGATGAGGACCAGACTCCAAACGTTGACATCCCTCTGGGTAAACTTCAAGAGGGCTACGAACATGCAGCCTCCATGATGCTCCAGGAGAAGGAGAAATCGCCCTCGTCCACTTTTTCTCCTCCTCCCTTCTCCACTACACAGTACTCACCCTCACAGTCTGTCAAAGAAAACCTCTTCATTGCAGAGGGATTTAAGACTGGTGTTGAAATAAAGCCTGTATCACCCCCTCCTCCATCATTCTCCCCAGGGCTAGAGTCCCACTCCAGGCAGGAGAGTGAGGAAAGATGCCTAAGTCCGGACGATAGCACCATGAAACTTGCATCACCCACACAGTCTGTGCCTACCAGCAGCGGCTACTCTCCAACGGAGGAGAAGCCCTTTAGGACAGAAGACAGAGACGAGGCAGTGACCAGCACGAAAGCTGACATCCAGAAAACAGAGAAATCAGTCACCATCTCAGACAATACCTCCTTCATTGGTGTGTCAGGTGACAAGACCATGTTTGAAGCATCTGAAGAATCTGATGAGGAGGATGATGACGATTATTATGCCAAAAAGGATCTACAGCCTACCGTCAAGGCAAAGCTTATGGAGGCCAAAGAGGGTTGCTTCTTGGATGATGACTTCAGTTTTGAGGCAAAATCTGCAGGAACTCAAAAGGAAGTTGTGAGCTCAGGCAAAACGAATGTGGCCTTTAGCACAGAGGAGAAACCCAAACCTCACGTGACGTATTCGAACAAAGATGAAAAAGATGACAACTTTCCAGTTAGGGTAGGGTCTCAGCCCGTTTTGAGTGATCGTGCTGAAGCTGACATTACAAAAGACAGCGCAGAAAAAGCAGACATCACTATTAAAGAGCCTGAAAAAAGTGTTCAGTTCAACCTGTACGAGTTTCCTGAGAAGGAGGCTAAAGTAAAGGCCTCGTATGTAAGACAAGACACTCCCTATGTGCACGGCAAAACGTTCTCTTATAGTGACATTTACGACAGCAAGACAAGCTCAATTGACTCTGACTCATTTCGTCAGGAGTCCTTAGAGGTCCTTAAGGTGGAGAAAGACGTAGCAAAGGACAGCGCAGATCTGCTAAAACATGAGCCGCCCTTCACAGTCAGGGATAAGATGTCAGAAAACGAGGGATTTGCTGTTTCTTATGGAAAAGAGTCCTCATCTTGGCTAGACTCCAAGAGCACTCCAGCTACAGCTCAATTCGAAAAAGAGGTGAAAGAAAAGGAGACATCTGAACACAGTGAAAGTAGTCGATTCCCTTCAGTGGCTGACAGACCTGAGGCATGGACCACTTCTTTGTCATCAGAGAAGGACGTCAGAGTCCCGACTGACAGCACAGAGGGCTCAGCGTCGGGCGTAGACAAGCTAGCTGCCTCGGCCTACAACGAGAAAGGTGCGTGCTTGGAGATTGATATGCGAAAGCTAACGGCGAGAGACGAGGAGGACTATGATGATGATATTGTTGATGACGATGAAGAAGAGGAAGATGACGAAGAGGAGGAGGAAGAGGACGAAGGTGCTGTTGATTCTGATATTGAGAAAGGTGCCAAAGAGAAATCTGAAAAGGAAGTGAAAAGTCCGGTCAGTGAAACGCTTGGCCGAGACAAGCCTGAGTTCATGGTTTCCATGGCTGGATATGGTAACAGCGGTCAGGGGAAGCCGGTTATTACAGGAAGCAGTTCGAGCTCCCTCACAATGGTCGAAGATAAAGCCAAGACCGACTCGTCATCGCTAAGTGGAAAACCACTGGATTTAGGAGCTGCAGGTTTCTCTAGCTACTCATCAGGATTTGAATACAGCAGCGGAAGTGACGAGAAGGAGTCGTTTGTGTCCAGTCAAAGCTCAGACAAAGCAAGAGAGAACTTCACCTTGAAATCAACAGACGGCAACTATTACCAGAACGACAGAGCTGATTCTGATTTTGAGAAACAAAAGACACCAGATCTTCTGAGTAAGAGATCGCTGGACACAAGCTTCCAGTACACCACAACCACCGCTGCCCCTGGGTTCTCCTCCTCTTCGGCCTACAGCTACTCCTCCTCCACCTCGGGGTCTCTGTCCACCAGCCGGCAGTTCGGAGAGGAGCTGGAGACACCTGCCTCAGCCGAGCCTCTCTTTGAGTACTCCTCCTTCAAAGATGAACACTCGCCCGTTACGGATTCTCCATTCTCCAGCTCCGCTGTCGCAAAAGATGACTATTTAGAAGTGACTGAGAAACAAATTACGGCTACGAGCGCAGCTGAGACTACCTCCGGTTTGGCCCGCTTCTCACCTCTCAGTCCTTTTGAAGAGGTTAAATCATTCCCCTCCCTCTCGTCCAGTACCCTTACTGATGACAAGAAGGAGCACACGACTTCATTAGGTGGACTAACAGATAAAGTCTCTCAGCCTGAGTGTTTCTCTAAGCCTGAGTGGTCTGAAGGGTCCCAGCTGGACACAGCTGTTGGATTTGGGGCCACAGCAGCGTCGCCATTCTCTCAACTTTCAGAGTTCTCCAAGGACAAGGAGGCAGCTAGTGCTGCTCTGTTTGGCGTCACGTCCTCGCCTCGGCCAGACATAGAAGGCAAACATTACTTTGAGGAGACCGAAAGCAGCGAAGAAGAGGACGAGGAAGCGTATATGCGTGAGATGACTCGGAGGTCTCCTTCTAGTGGCCTGGCTAGTAGCCTTTTATTTTCTGACAAGCCTGTTGCTCCACCCATCGCTGAAAAGCCAGGAGATGCGCTTCCAGATGTTCTTGGCTCCTACACTCCCTCAACGCTTCAGACCAGCAAGCCGGACACAGTGAACGGGCCCACGGAGGTCAGCACGAGTTCCATGCTCCCACCTGCAGCACCAGTAACTGGTGCAGCTTTAGGCTCAGCCAAGCTGGTGTCACACGAGGGAGCAGCAGGTTATGTAAGGAGCTCCTATGAGTGGGAAATGCCAAAATCCCAGATGGGAATGGTGCCAGGAGACTCTCCCCCTCATTACCGTCACGATGATGAGTTTGAAGAGGAGTGCGAGATGGAGCCAGAGCATCCTGCCCGCCCGCTCTCACTCTCCTCAACTGATCAGCCGTTCCGTTCACCGTTCTACGGGGAGGAGTGCAGCCGGGGGGGGCAGGATGACGAGGACGACGATGACGACAGCGATCGTGATGCACCCATAGGAGCCACCTCCTCTTATACGAGCCGCTCCTCTCCCGGATATTCGTCTTCTGAGTACAGGCAACGCAAAGAAGACCTGTCACCTTCCTTCATCAACCCCTGCATGCGGCAACTCTCCAGCGACGAGGACGATGAGGAGCAAGGCCGCAGAAGTGATCAGTCGCAGGAGGGTGACGAGCACGACCTCTCAGTCAAGAGAAGGGCTCACCAACACGCCCATCAACACCAATCCCACAGCAGGGACAGCAGCTCTCTGCACCAAACTGGCGGGATGTCAGCAGGATTAGGCTTGGCCACAGAGGACACTCCACCCACCTCGGTCAGCGAGTCTCTGGCCTCCCAGTCAGATTCGGACGCACCCCCGGGCAGTGAAGAATACCCTTCAGCTACTGGTGAAGGCAACATGGACTCAGATGAGGATGCTGACTACATGCCAGTTGATAAAGCTGCCCTAGGAGGAGGCAGCCACCACTTTACCTCCAGGAGGAGCCACGATCCTTCTCCTGCTCCCCTCATGGATCCTTCCCCACACCCCCCACGGCCAGACGTTTGCATGGTGGATCCCGACTCTTTAGACAACGGCTCCCTGAAGAAAGAGCCAAAAACTAAGAGCTTAAAGAAGACTGCAGGCAAAACCAAATCAGGATCACCAGCTAGGCGCAAGCGGTCTCCTATGCCTGTCAAACAGACGCAGTCTCCTCGTAGTGCTTCGCTGAAAAAGAAGGAGGCCGACAAGAGTTCGCGGATGTCTCGTCTTTCAGATGGACAGGGCTCCAAAGATGACGACCTGTCCAGGTCAAGCTACAACCCTGGCAAAGGGCTGACTAATGGTGTCAAAAGCAGTTCAGGTGAGCAAATGTCATTGAAAACATAACATCCAAACTCTTTACACAACACAAACGGGAACAATGGTTTGGCCTTCTTTACCCACACAGGTTCTCAGAAGTCAGGCTCTGTGGCTGCTCCCGGCCAACCCATTTATGTGGATCTGACTTACATTCCCAACCACTGCAGTGCCAAGAATGTGGACCAAGAGTTTTTCAAACGCATTCGTTCTGCATACTATGTGGTGAGCGGCAACGATGCAGCGAGCGGCGAACCGAGCCGAGGAGTCCTTGATGCACTGTTGGACGGCAAAGCTCAGTGGGGATCAAACCTACAGGTATTATTTACGTGTGTTTTAACCCATCGATTGAAGTCATCACTGATGACCCTGACTCTAACCTAGGGTTAGTTTTTAATACATTGTTCTCTATCAAGTTCTGGCAATTAGGGAACAAAGAATATAATCTTTCTAATTGACACACAGAAGAAACTATTCTTTTTTTCCTGATCTCCAACACGTAGAGCTAGGTTAAGGTTAATACTGGGGTTATCGACTTGATAAAAAAATATAAACACAATAATTTTCACTTTTAAATCTCAAAGGTTTGTGGTGGCATTTATTGACCACCTCAATCTCTTACTTGAGCTACGTACTGAGGTGTGCAGCTGGTGATGCTTTTGTTTTCCACTAAGCCCAAATTTCCTTAAGTTGGACATCAGCCAGTGTTCTTTTGTGCCAGAAACCTGTTTGATGTCTACAGAAGTTTAACAATCTCTGATTGCTGTCGGAGCCAAAGAGGTGACAGCAATCTGCGCTAGGCCGAAACTAGATAGGATCACTCTCCGTGATCCTGCTGTTCAGCGGTTGCATTCACTTCCTGTCGGGTAACATGAACGATCAGACATCAGAGTCATTTACCTCTTTGTCCTTCCAAACCAAAACGCTCAACTCCGGTGGCTTTGGCCATGTTTTACATGCGGTCTGTTAGGACAGCTGAATACTACTACAGCTGCTAGCTTCATAAATAGGTTAAAACAATTACATTTGCCAGCTCAAGTGACATCACTGAGCTATATGAGTGTAAACATATGTCATGAATTTGTACGATTGTGGTCAAAACTTGGCATGAACGTCATGGTAATTACAAGCTTTTATTGATTTGTTTGAACTGTTGTCTTTCCAGGTTTGAAGAATGGGGCAGCAGTACATCTTTAATAATCTCTAATACATTTAAAGAAGAATAATTGGGTTAGCTGAGGGTAAAAAGTACATATACACTCACACTAATATTTGGTTACTTCTCAGCAAGTTGCTTCCTGACTCGATGGTTTTGTTAGACACCAGCAAGCTCAGGGCATAATCCTGACTGAATATTTGAGCAGTTGTCTTGGCAGAATTGGTAGAGCTTATTTAGGCTACGTCGACACTAATCCGAATAAATTGGAAAACTGCGGTTTCGTCTAAAAACGCTCCGCGTCCACACTATCGTTTTCAATCGTGTTCATCCACACTGAAAACGCTACGTTGCTGTGCTGCGTATGCGTGAAAAGTACGATGATTGACCTGCGTCTTTTCCGTCTGACGTTAGTTTACTTTCCGGCTCTTTGAGACGTCGCGGCAAAATGTTGAGGAAAAGTGCTGAGTTTTATCTGGAACATGTACAAACTGATATTACTCTTTAATAGGGCTTGAGAGCAAACAAAACAACTGCTGTACGATGCCGTCCGCCATCACAGTGTGGACGGAACGCCAAAACGGAGAGAAAAAGATGCGTTTTCAAACCAAAACGTATTAGTGTGGACGTGGCCTTAAACAAGTTAGTTCAAATCCCATCAAAACATCCACCCAACTCCTGTTTGTTAAAGTCATTGCAGATGCGTGCTGCACAATCACTCCACACTTGAAAAAGAACAGCTCAAAGAAGCCCCAAATTACCAAGACATTATTAATGTCTACGATAAGTGTTTACGAACTTTTGACCGCAACTTCACATTATAGCAAGGACTGCTAAAACTAGACCGCACGCACCGCATCGAAGCAAAAACACAATCCTTCAAAGTGTACCAAGTTTAAAAATCTTCTAGGTACTCTCAGTTCTGTTGACTACACCTCCACACTTTCCTTTGTGTTTCCCTCTCAGGTGACGCTCATCCCCACCCACGACACTGAGGTGACCCGTGAATGGTACCAGCAGACGCACGAGAGGCAGCAGGAGCTCAACATCATGGTCCTGGCCTCCAGCAGCACCGTTGTCATGCAGGATGAGTCTTTCCCAGCTTGCAAGATCGAGTTTTAAGATCCAGCGTTTGTCTCCTCTCTCCTCTCCTACTGGCCTCCCCAGTGTACATCGGTTTTTATTTACTCTTCTCTATAGCCCGATATGCAAACATGTATCTGCCCCAGTTATTTGTATTTGAGTCCATTTGTGTGAAACAGATCTGGGTAACTGTCTCTGTTTTCTAGATTTGTATTTATTTCTAGGGTTGTTGTGGCTATCACCATTTGTATAACAGAGTCATTTTTTAAATTGTTCACTGCAATCTTAATACTTCGTCATGTGAAGGGAAGAGTTTTATTTTCTGTCCCTTAACCGGATTTTTTCCTTATTTTATATAATGCAGTGATTTTTGCTCCTTTGTATTGTCAAAACAATACTTAGAATAGGTTCTAATTGAAGCACAATTAAAGCCAACAACAAGCAAGTCAAACAAATCACGTTTATCGTATCGGAGAAGATCTACGATATTTTCAGCTGCTCCGTTATTCACGGGCGGGTCGCCACAGACGCTAGCTCCACATTTGTTCATTTGGCATTTTCATTTGCGTTTGATTCCCTTCCTTCCTGTTAGGCAGTGTGTAAATCACCACACAACAGAGTTTGTGATGAATTTCCTCTGCGTTTCCATTTCCGTCTCTTCGGGGCTCCCGCTGACGTAGAGAAACAGAAACCCAGAGGTCCACTCGGGCTTTTCAGTATATTTGCTGTAGCTATAGGGACGCTCATACTCAAAGATAATCTGTCTCGTAGTGACTTGTGCTCTTTCTAAAGTCCTTTCAAAGTGAAAACCACTTGTTTCAGTTTCTCAGTGACTGTTTTTCCTACAGTGAATTTGAGAAATCAGTTGTCTGCGTTTGTTTCTGTAGTCTTTGGTGTATTTCCAGTCAACATATCGTCACAGAGGCCACATAGAGAGCTGTAGGTGGAGGTCATGATGTAGTTTAAAAAGAATCATCTGATCTTTGGTATTTGCATATTTATATCTTTACATACAGAAAATAGCACTCATTAGAGTAGAGTAACCTCATACCTGTTGCTGTGTCGATACAAAGGTTGCGTTAAAGAATGTATTCCATTACAACGATAGGAACATGTGGTTGTGAGGAGAGATTGCGCGTTCGCCTGGTTGACGGTCGCCCACATGTGCCTTTCTGTCCTGCTGTACTGGAAGGGAAGAGAAAGTGATGGTAGAAATGTTAGGCACGCCTGTTGCGATACATCGCTGGCTCCTCTGATGTTTTCTTGTCAGTGCACAAAGAAAAAGGTCAGAGTTGTACATAGTGAGGGTAAAACGGCACCTTTCAAAGCACCCAATCAGTATTTCAGCTGCCACTCAAAGAAGCACAAAGGAGTGTGCTAGACTTCAACCGGACTTGTTTTATTAATTCGCCATCATAAATTGTGCAATTTCTTTATTTTTTGTTGAATTTAGCCACAATCAACTTGTTGCATTTGATTTTGTATTAAATTGTTTCCGGCCATAGCTTGGTGGTCATTTTTGGATAGCACTTCATTACCTTAATATTAGACGTAGATGTGATTTGGTCGAGTATTATCGATGATGATTTCTATATTTTGATACTTTTTGGGGCAATTTAATAGATTTTAACCAGGAACTAAACCAACAATCAAACAGATGTAAGGACCAACAGGCCTCACCAGGGTTGCTACTTTATGATCCGCAACGAAAACGCAGATTTTCCCCTCTATGTCTCCTCGGCTCCGCTAGCGACGCGTGTACGACAGACGCTGGCGTCAGCGGCTCATATTTGCTTTGAATGTGAAGATGCAGATTACCTTTACGTTCTCCGTGGAGGACTTCGATATCCGGGTTGCCTTGGTTTTTGCTGCGCATCGTACGATACACCCGAGTCACACTCGCCAGATCGGCCTCACCGTAGCCTGAAATACATCACATCAGCTGTGTGCAGGCTAAACTCAGCGGTGTCTTTCTTTGAATGACAGGACACAGTCTGACTGCCATTCTGTCAACAAACAACTTACAGAAGCGACAAAGATATGGAGTCGAGGGTTATATATAATTTTATATATAATTATATTTAGCCTACAGCTGGCTAGGGTAAACTTTCCTGTTAACTCTCTGCGCTGCCGGGTCATTCAGTGACGCTGACATTCCTGCGGTAAAGGAATATTGTAATCACGCACTACTCACATATAAGCAAACCACTCAGACTGCCAGACACGAGGGACTCGGTTCGCTCACGTCACTACATTTTTATCTATAGTGGATTTCCTGTTACTCACATTTCTCTCAGTCAAAGCTTCACACACACACACACACACACACACACACACACACACACACACACACAGCTAACTGCTCTATTTTCATGTGCAAAAAAACAAAAGTTAAAAAAGTCAGTATCTGTGGCATTCATACTTATCTGCAGTGGAACGACTCATAACTCATAAAGACTGTTGGTTTCCAGTGAGCCCTGCTTGTACGTGCATGTGTACCTACCTTCTGAGTTCTTCTGTATCGTAATAGCTGAAAACAAACCTGACTTAACATAGAGATGCTATTTTAAATGATGCTAGTTAAGAAGCTAAGCTGCCTGGTACTGAGGAGGCACTGTGCTGTAAAGAAAGCCTCGTGATCGTTTCCTCCCTCCTTTTCTGCTTCATGGTTTTACTTCCATCTCTTGTTTTAAGTGCAATATTCTCTTTATCTCTCTTTAAACGCGTAAACAGGTCAAATAGAAAAGTGATTTATTGTTGAAAGGGAAAAGTGTGGTGAAGATCAATAAAAATATCATTTACCGAAAGAAAATGTGTCGTCTTGTCATTTTGTGTCTGCTGGGTGTTTTTTCTTCATACACTCGCATGTGTTCGTACACCACTCTGCATCTAATCATGAGTAATTATTGATCACTGGCTCTCTTCCACAGTGGGTCTTTAGCCTCCCTGAGCCTGGATCTGCTGCAAGTTTCTTCCTGTTAGAAGAGAGTTTATCCTTCCCACTGTCACCAAAGGTCTTGCTCATAAGTGGTGATATGATTGTTGGGCTTTTCTTTGTCATTTGGCGCTATATAATTAAAACTGAATTGAAGACTTTTAGAAAACTTGACCTCTCACCTTGAGGTCACAGATTTGAACTCGTTCAAGAGTTTCAGGAGTTACATGGATGGAGTGAAACTCCAACCTCACTTCATTCTTCAGCCTCTTACCGCAGAGGGGTAAAAACACTATTAAGTATATTTTGGATTCTCTGAACTTTGGCAGTGTTGGTATTTAAAGGTTGAACGAGCCTGATGTTAAAACAAAAAACTACAATGTTGATAGAAACGTTACCACGGTTTGTCCTCTGGGGATCATGACAGTCCAGCTTGTTTATGGGGAGATGTTTTTCAATAATTGGGAGTCGTCCTCTATGAAGACATTAATGTATTGACAATTAGTTATCTTGGCACAATAAGAAATGTCAGAGGATCAGTAGAGTTCATCACCAGAGAACAAAGCTTTCAGACCAACTCTGGCTGCCCCCTCAGTAAAAATGGGTGGAAACCACCACATAACACCACTAATGTCAGACACAGCTTCTGAAACAACCACATCGTAATCAAACCATTAAAACCTTGGTTCATCCAGTGATGCCCCACAGAATACACCCTACGTGCTGTTAAAGGGTTTCTAAGACTCTCAGGTGCAAAGCAGTGAGAACCACGAACCATGGAAGCTGGTTACTGTAAAAGCTAAAAGAAATCCTAATATATTCTAATTAAATAGAGTCAGTTTGTTTAAGGCTTTACACTTTTATATGCCTTTATAAGTGATGAATGGTTAAGTTTATGAACCACTCATAGCCTTAGTGTGGATTTAGCTCCTGTGGATTCATCTTGACACTCTGAGGTCCAGACACTGGAACAATCTGGGCTTTGTTCTGCTTGATAAACCCTTTAAAAAAAAAAGGGAAAAAAAAGAGTTTAAGAGCCCCAAATTATGCTGGATTGGAGTGCCGAGGCCCTCCACTGGTGATATGAGCCATTTATCAACCAAAACAAAGCAAACAGATACGGCAGTGATTCCCAGACACTGTGGAGTCTGAAGATGGTACCATCCTAGGGGAAGGAGCAGCCTGGAAGCTGGAGGACAATCCTCGCTGTGAGAAGCTGATGAATGGATGCAGCAATGACATCACTCGCTGGGTCACAGGATCAGGCTGGAGAATAGAGGGAACAATAGATGTGGATGTTTCCCTTTGCTTCAGAGCTGGAAAGAACCACGTACTCCTCTGAAGCAGATTTGTGCCTTCAACAGCTGGTTACTCTAAGCCTGTTAACTGTAAACCGTCATGTATGACCTGTCAGAGGTCAGTGAATCCACAGACAGCATGATGTTCCCATTTGTTTTGGAAACTTCAGGATTTTGTCCAAATCTTTTTTTTGGAGGCAGAAGTTACCTTACAGATGAAAGTGTGGGGTTAGCATGCTAGTTAGCAAAGCTGCATTACTAAACTGCACAGGTGCAGCAGACACATATAGGCTAATTAATACTAAGTAACAGACAAATTATACTCACACAAAAGTCTGTAGCACACAGCAGGTCATAGTATTAGTCAGATAATCCAAAAACCCGAAAAAGGTCCAGTTTAACGACTTGAAGTAGTGGATGAAGCCCAGGAGACTCCAACTGGGACACCAGTAACTCTCATTAAAGCCTGGACTGCTCCTGTACTGGGCTGTAAGACTTTAACTACCATTTTAACATAGACTGACGTTTGGAGCCAACCTCAAGCAGCACAGAGTAAACTACAGTTTTGGCCACTTCAGCGCTGGCGTATTAAAACGTCTAGCTTTAACACTTTCTCCGTTAGACTTATATTTTGGACCCACTGATCACTCATAAATCACTAATGTTTCAGGCCTTGCATGGTGATGAATGTCAGAAGATAGGTTGACGTATATAAAAACAGCTGATACAGAAGCACTCCTTCAAGTTTACACTGGGTGATTTTTCTTTTTAATGCTTTGGTTTGACTGAACGGGGTGCCGAGCTAATAACTTCATCCAAATATAGTCACTTAGCTTTGGTCCTGGCTCTGCTAGAGGATAGATAGGCACAACAGTTACAGGCAGGCAGGCGGATACATGAGGAACTATATTCTAGGACTTCAGGAAAATCTAATGTTCAAAAAATATCGGGTCCTTTCCAGGACAGAGGTGCAACAACTTGACAACAACTGAACCAATGAGAGCAGAAAACATCTTTCTACAGTCAGTGAAGGTTCTCAGTCATCCAGGTCATCGTAGTCTAAGGAGCTTGGACTTTAAGTTGCTTGAAGCTTTTTCTCGGATGAGAGGTGAAACATCTTCAAGCAACTTAAAGAAGTTCATACGCTTTTCTATCCAAACTCATTGGGCTGAAAATACTCTCAACAGAAATCCAAAGGAAAAATCTAAAGACAATGGCAGCAACGCCACAATGACTTTAAATACACCTCACTTCATGGACTTTCTAACACATCACCTGAACATCGCAACCCTGGACACAGAACCTGGTGACTGAGATATCTTTGTATTCCTGAAAAGAGAAGAAGCTTTTGGGAACATTTAAGAGAGAAACGTGCTACTCTTTACCCGAGTGTGTTCATAAAACACCTGGAAATGGTGCAGATGAAATTTTTCCATTCATAAAATATCCCCATCGCCTACGTTCCTCTGCACTTCTTCTGTTCTCCAGCTCGTCACTCACAGCACTGACCTTCACGGTGACAACATACACTGTGAGAACGGTAACTCCAGGTGTCAGGACACATCTACCTTTGACACCAGGGGCGATTCTAGGATCAGAGCTTTGGGGGTGCTGAGCACCCAGAGAGCTGCCCAGCCAGGCAAGATAAACTTTACTCGTCACAATGAGACTTCTTCCCCGTCTCTGTCAGTCCCTGCATCCTTAAATGTCTCCAGTTGTCCCGAGTTCCCTCTGAGTGTCTCCTTGGTGCATTTAAACCCCTGTTCCTCCCTGTCCTCATCGTCTGTTGTCCTCGTCTCCGTCATCAGTCATCATAATTTTACCCTCTCTGTGCAAGTCTGCAAACTTCTTTATTAAATCATAAGATTCTTAAATTCATCAAGTCTCTCTGTGCCTGGGTCCTCGTCACAAAACATGACATCACTGTTTTGTACATTTTAACACAATTTAATCCCCACATTTGTGAAAGAAAAGCAAAACACTTTTTTGAAAAGTCTGTAACAAAACCATCAAATCTGATAAAGGTTATTTAAATGCTGCTAAAGAAGAATGGATTGGAATTTTTAAAAAAATACATATCCTAACCTTAATTACTGGGGGAAAATGATGAATGATGCTCATAGTGAGTAAGAAGTAAACTGAGTGCACTTTTTGGACAGAGATTCACTTTTAAAGTGTTTGTATAATACAACACAGATGCATAAAAATACACTCCAAAAATGGAGTCCTTGAAATGTACAAATGTACAAAATATTGATAAAAAATTATAAAAATGGAGGCAACTTTGCCTATAGTACAATGTATGAAAAGATCTTTACTGCAGATGCTACTATGACTCTGCAGATTTTTTTCTTTTATTTTAACCTGTGTGGCCTCCATTCAAGTTGGCAAATTTGTCTTTTGGTGGTCAAGTCTCTCAAGCAGTTTAACAGTTTCTGTTGTGCCTGTCACTATTCCCTGTCTGTTTCCTTACCTGGTTCTTCCTGACCTTGTCTCCTCATGTTCCCTCTTTCCTCCTCTCTCCCTCTTTGGACTGACAATCATACACAAATAGATTATATTCAATTAGATGAAAAAATTACATTAATATGAAAAAAAAATACTATTAAGATCACTAATAAAAAACTCCTCTCTCAGTGTACTTTTAACCAAAAGGCAAATAACCAAACCACATGTACATTTAATAAACGATATAAATATTGAAACACTGATCCAACATTATCCTTTATTAATGGATCATTTGCTCCTCTCATTCCATTTCAAACAGGACAGTGGTAACAACAGCAGGCTACAGACAATTTTAAGTTTTAGATTTTAAATAGGCTGTACAACTTTCAATGGGAGCAACAGGACGGTCAAATGTCGCTGATTTTACTACAGAGTAGGATTGTAGGGTAGCAAACATCGTTGGAAAACACGTTTTCAACACTGCAGGTTACCTGGTGTAATGTTTTTCAGCTAAAAAGAAACATGGTCTGACTTCTACCTAACGATATAAGAGTAACTGAAGGTTAAATGCAGCTAACATGTCCTGTTTTAAGCCAGGCACTCCACCTCCGCTCCGCTGCGTCTGACACCATCGCTCTGGCAGCAGGGCGCTAGAGCCAGAGCAGGGGAGAGGCGAGCTGGAACAAACCATTTTGGGAGGGGGGGGGCATCTATACTTTGTTGTTAAAATGTTACATCTTAACCAAGTACTGTATGCTTTTTATATTTTTAGTAGTGTGTCACACAAACAGCAAATATTGTCAGAAAAGTAAGAAATCTTTGGGGGTGCTTTGATTCATTTTGGGGGTGCTGAAGCACCCCCAAAATGAAATGGTTTGATTTTTTATGCACACTTCGGTCAGCTGAGCTGCTGTTGCTTTCAGTCCCAAAGTCACAGCTGAAACTTAGAGGAGACCGAGCGTTCTCTGTTGCAGCGCCGATGCTTTGGAATAACCTTCCTCTCCATATTAGACAGGTTACATCAGTGCCAGTTTTTAAGTCTTTATTAAAAACCTATTTTTATTCCCTGGCTTTTAACTCTGTGGGTAACTGACATTTTTTTTTTAAATTAATTTTATTGCTATGTCTGGTTTCTGCTATCTTATTACTATATGCATATTTGTATTGTACAGCACTTTGGTCTACCAGGTGTGTTTTTAAAGTGCTATATAAATAAATGATGATGATGATGATGAACAGAGCCAGCATCATAAAGAAAACAAAATTGTGTTTAGAGTGGATCAACCTGCAAGTCCTGACATCAACTTGAACACCTTGAATAACGGCTTGGCAGTAGATTGGATACGTAAGAAGATGCTTTCAATTTACGGTCGCTGGGGGGCTGGAGCCACCCCAGCTGTCTCAAGTCAATTTAAATTAACAGGCATTTACTAACACTAACACTATTACACCTTTTTACCAGAACCAGCATCAGACTTCTTTTGGAGTTTGAGCTGCAGCAGCTCCTCTGTTGGATCGGAGCATTCGGCCTTCGTTCCCTGTTTGCATCAATGATCCACACAACCACATTCTTTCAGCAACACGCCGACAGCTTCATGTTGCTTCAGTAGTTTATTGCTCTGGGAACCCATCAGCGACCATGGAGATTAAACTTCTGGGGGCACTGGCCCCAGTGCCAGGCTGGGACAGCTCGTTCCTGAGTGGTCGTTAGTTTGGAGATTTAATTCTCTTTTGCTCCCAACAGTTTGGCTACATGCAACTTCAGCTTCAATGCGACCGTGTGGAGTGAAATGGAAGCTGCAGAAACCAAAGATGACATCCTTATATCTGAGGGATAGAACCTGCACGCTATAAGTAAGTCAGAAGGACATATATGAACCCATCGTGCACAAAAAACATGAGCTCAAGAAGACAGCAGGGCCACACTGGTGTCACGTTTTTATTCTGCACACACAGACAGGTCAGAGTTTCCCAAACTCAGAGTCGTGGATTTCACCTGCAGTACTTTGTGATGTAACACGAAACCGGACTGATTGAACACGCAATTGCACGTCAGCATCCTCGACTACCTGAATCAAGCGCGTGCGCCCGGCTCCACGCACACGGCTGCTACATAACTGGTCGCCACATTAAAAAGCACACCGAATGTAAAATGCCCCTCCCGTTTGTTCAGTGATGACATAAAAGATTAGCTTTCGGATCCTTCCTGCATCACGTCGTGACTTTACAAAAACACAAATATACACAGTAGCTGTGGTACAATTCCATATCCGATGTGTGGGTATTAAAAATACAGACTTTTGTTTTTAGATGCCGTTTCAAAATAAATATTTCCTCTATCATTTCCTACTGATTATATTAACTTTGTAATGAGGCTTGAGGACTTTGGCAGTAAGCAGTGCACACACGGTTTGACCCGGAGACTTCCACTCAGCTTCAGCCTCTTTAAAAATCAAACATGCAGTGCCACGGACGCCCGGCACCAGAGGGACGCTGCAGATTGACGAAAAGCAGAAGATTTGCTGATTGTATTTTTCAGAGTCTGCGTTTGATCTTTTAGTTCCTGTACTGAGGAACAAACAGAAAGCTCGCTGCTCGCTAGCGATCATTAGCCACACCAACATGCCCTGAAAGCTGGTACTGTGAAAGTAGATATACATCCAGCACACGTAACACAATTTAAAGCTCCGTTAATCAGTAACTTTATGGTCACAATAAATCAAGAAAAAAAGAAAATCATCTTGGACAATTTTCTGCAGCTTTTCAGCCTCATTTAGCTCAAGCTTTTAGCCTAATAGCACATTTAAGACCCCGTGTCTACAATCATTCAAAGAAAGGCATTTATAACAGCGAACAAGTGACAGTAACAAAAAGCTTTTCTATTTAGCTTGACCTTCTCCCAAGCTGTCCCATCTTCACCCGTGGATGGACTGAACCAGAGGACCGAGCAGGCGATGAACAGCATGTACGGCACTGTCATCTGATTCTCCAACACAGAGCTGCCCGAGATCACTCATCAGAGTCACAAGAGAGAAAAGGGAAGGCCTGGATAGTTGTAGCTCAGTTCAATACTACGCTGTTCATATTAATGATGAATGCTGGAACCTCTACGGCTCGCCCGTGTTAGTGCATCCAGCCTCCAGGGGCGTCTCTTGATGCGGGAGGCTTTCTGGACTGTCCGTCCACAACTCCATGGACTCATGGGTGTCAAAGAATTCGTCAGGCCCCTCTGGGGACTGGGGTGTCTGGGAGCTGGAGCCTGCCTCGCTGCTGCTCTCTCTGAGCTCCAGCAGCACAGGCAGGGAGCCTGGGAGGCAGTAACCCTCCATCCGACCCAGAGAGAGTTCAGCTAAAGCCGAGCACGGAGGCCTGAGGCTGGGATCTGAGGGATCGGCAGCTAACGAAGGCCCCTCTTCCACTTCCAGCGGTGGCGCAGGGTTGTCGGGCTTCTGGTCGGTGACTGCACACGGCTCCAGATCATCTTCTGGCGAGTTATTTGGAGTCAAAGGGACTTCGGCGAGGTTTGGAACAGCAGAGTCGGTTGATTCGTGGGCTGGTGACGCAACCGCAGGTGCCAGCTGAGCAGAAAGGTTTTGAGATGAGTGGGTTTCCTCGCTGCTCTGAGGAGTGAGGGAGATCTTATCGCTGAAGCTGAACCTCGGGGAGGTGTCAGCCGTGGTGGGAGAGGAGGGCCCAGCGCTGGATACGGTACTGGATGGACCGCTGCTGTCTGCAGGGACAGAAAAGAAGGTCTGATCTGCAGAGGAAGACTGTGCACACTGGTTCTAGGGATCACCCTCATCAGCCTGGGTGACTGCTGTGGTTTGTATTTAGCAGTTTTCAGATTACAGTTGCTAAGGCTATGCTAACATCTCTGTCTCTCTTCCACAGCATGTCTTTATCCTGTCTTCCTTCTCTCGCCCCAACCAATCACAGCAGATGGCTCCGCCCCTCCCTGAGCCCGGAGGTTTCTTCCTGTTAAAAGGGAGTTTTTCCTTCCCACTGTCGCCAAAGTGCTTGCTCACAGGGGGTCATATGATTGTTGGGCTTTTCTCTGTATGTATTATTCTAGGGTCTACCTTACAGTAGAAAGCACCTTGAGGTGACTGTTGTTGTGATTTGGCACTGTGTAAATAAAATTAAACAGCAAAAGGGTGAGATTATGCTAATGGCTAAGTTAGCCAGTAGCCAAAACAACTGCAGGTAAACCACAATTGTCATAACAATCGTTTAATATATGTTTTTTGATGAAGCCATGAAAGTGGTAAAAAAACAAAGAAACAGTTAAATTATATGAAGACAAAGAAAATTAGACGCAACATGAACACTTAGGTTCATCGTGTAAAAGGGGCAGACTTAGAAAGATGCTCATTTTTATCTGTTGCTCCTGTCACACTCATTGCTGAATATATAAATATCATTACTACTGATACTACCAATTTCTATAGTTTTAAATAGTCTATTTCCTCCTTGCTGTTCACATGCATCACAAATGATTAAAGTTTTATTTGAATCCAAGTGTATCGCCCCTGAAAAACCCACATGGGTGGGTCTCTGGTCGGTTCACTGGGTTCTGCAGTCTTTATTTATCACAAAAATAGATAAATACAAATCACAGCAAAGACAGAGCCTAAACTGTGAGCTTAGTTTAAAACAGGCTGTAAGGGACAACTTGGCTTCCATAAATAATCCCCAAACATCTGGAAGTGACACAGCAGAGAAACCTAGAAATGTCAGATCCTGAGAGATGGAGGATGTGCTGCGATACTCACACCAAGGAGGCCTGTCAGAACGAGATCTGAGCGAGATGGAGGAAGAGAGGACCCTTTGAGGGATGTACGAGTCTACTGACGGCTGGCTGTGTGCGCCAAACATGGCTGACAGAGCTACAAAGAGACGGAGGGATCGCAGGTCAGGCTGAGCGCAGTCAGGTGTGGCTACGATGTCTATAAATACAAACAGGAGTGTGTCGGTTTGTGTGTCTTACCTCTGGTGGTCCTAGTGTGTGGATCCCCTGCGTTCTGGCACACGCTCGTGAGGAACTCGCTAACCTGTTTCAGAGACAGTGAGTTGTGCAGCGTCTCCAGAGGATAGATGGAGGGCACCATGGAGCATCCTTCAAAGCCTGCGGCAGAAGAGAGATAGGAAGCCCGCAGGCCCATCAGCCCTGAGTCTGCCCAGGGAGTCAGAAGAAGAGCAGGCAGAACCACTTCAGCTGACACCCAACACCGCTGCCCCCAACGTCACCCATCACTACACCTAAAAAAAAAGTGCTCTGAAATCCTGCTCCTGCTTCAGTACAGGCTCTAACCCCGTGTGGACTCCCGCCAGCCTCCGTGGTTCATTTCGACCCAGGCAAGTTGCAAAAAACCATGCTGGACGCCAAGACAACATGACACCATATCAAAAACAGAACGAGTCTACGTATCTCAGATGTCTCGCGGGATTTGCAAAAGCAAGCAGGTCGCAAAAAATACAGAACGTCAGCCCTTCTGCTCAGTCCTGTTACACAGCTGCGACAGCAGCGCGTTAGCAGTCAAAGCCGTCCAGACCGCAGCTCAGCCCCGACTCGTCATCCAAGGCGCTTCATCCGCTGTTAGTTCACAACCAAGCCGCATTTCACCAGAGCCGTTCACAATCACAAAGCATCAAACTGCAGCCTGCCTCGGCCCTCCACAGCCTCCACAGAGGGTGTTCGTACTGCGCTCAGCTGCACGGGCTGGGGGGAGGGGGTGGTGAGTGTACGCCACATGTACAGCAAACAAGCAGGAATCACATGCTGGTTAAGGTCAGGTGGAAGGGCGACTGGCATTCCCACGAACCCGAACAGAGAAGCTGACCCCAAACGCACACGTGTGGCGGTGGTCGTGTGTTGTGATGGCACATGGAAACCTGAACAGACAGTGCAGTACAAAGAGGGTGCTGCACAGGCCTGTGGGAAAGTCTAACAGTGTTGCTGCTTATTGGAGTAAATCTGGTGACTGACCAATGAGAGGACAGTGACCAGAGGCCCACGAGCTGACGCTGAGACTACACAGCTTACTGGGAGGAGGGCGGGCTGGCTTATGGCAATCGCAGTGCTAACTGTTATTAACATACACGAGAGATTATTTAGGGTTGTTAGGTGAAACCTTACTTTTGACTTGTAGTTACAGCTAAATTGGAAAAAATGTGATATTATTCTAAAGAAAAAGGCAATCAAATCAAAACCTGAGAGGCAGCAACCACCTCAGAGAGGAAGGACAGTAGCTGCAAAACAATGATGCCCCCCACAAAACCCCCGACAGCTCACACGACTCCAGCTTGCAATCTGCATAACCACAGAAACAGGCAAGCATGCAGAAACATCAAGAGGCAAAGCATGAGAGTCAACCACAGAACAAGCACAGTCCCAACTAAACCGCGAGCTGTGGCTGTAACAGAGCATGAGGCTGGGGTATGGAGGGCGGGGCCAGGGGCTGACCGTGGAGGTACTCTAGGGGATCGTGGCCGGAGATGAGCCAGTTTCGGAAGAGGCGGAGGTGGTAGGAGCACTGGTGGAGGTGGTGGGCCAGTGCCCGGTCCAGAGAGAGGTGGCGGCCCAGGCTGAGGTCGGTGGAGAAACGCCTCAACAACTGGGCCACGTGGTGCTCCTCCAGGGGCTCTAAAGAAGAAGAGGGAGAGCGAGAAAGGACAGAGCAGTGGTCGGAGAGGGGAGGGGGGTGGGAGCAGTACAAAAGACATGAAACAAGAGGTTTTAAGCAGGGAAGGGGGGAGAGAGAAGCACTGAAGTACGACACAGATGAGAGGAGAAATAAGAGCTCGGCGGGAGACGGGTGGAACAGAGGAAAGATGTGTGCATGAGGGGAAACTCTAAAATGACAAGCAGCAGCCAGCAGCGTCTCCTGGCTGCCACACAGCCAAAGGTCGGGAAAAAGAAAAAGCGGCAGATCCTCAAGCGTTTTAGTAAAGCTTAAAGCAAGAGAAAAAAGGAAAAACAAAGCAAAAACACACAAACACACATCATGTTGCTCCTTTGCGGCGTCTCAACGTTAAAACAGCTGTGGTAACAGGAACCATGAGAACCCGCGAAGGAGCAAGAGTGACGCAGGACGTTAACAGGAAGCGCAGAGCCCAAATCTGACACCACCTCTCCAAAGAAAGACGCCAGCAGCTGTTAAATGCTACGTCTACTGTCCACATCAGGGCCACCCGGCCACGCCGCTCGGTTACTCTGCAACACAAAAACGGCAACGCGGGGCGGGGGGAGTGCGGGGTGCTCGTACCTGCCGCAGTGCACCAGCGTGATGGGGCCACTGCAACGGTGGAGGTGTCATCTTGTGTTCCTGTGGTGAATGACATACTGTATGTGAACAACACCAGGAGAAACTCATTCAGGGTTTGTCAGTGTCTGCAAGGAAGTGGGCGATTTTAAACGTTTAAATAGATCCAGAGTCTTCGTGTGTGATGTTCACAGAAACCTGCCACCAAAGCAACAACTCCTTCAGCCATCGCACTACTTACACGAGCAAGACGAAAGAAACCGCTCAAACCCAGATGAGAAATCCATATAAATCCCAACTACAGGTCTATTAAACCCATTTAAAACCAGTTCCTTGGAGGACAGAAAAGCCAGCCGAGCACACCAGCATGTGGTCCAGAGCAACATAATGCTTGCTGCTAGGGTGACTACAGCTCCCCTGACTCAACACCCGTCACAAAGCAGTGGAAAAGAAAGTTTCAGGTTTTGTGAGCAATGATATCATCTGTGTGCTAATGAATTTAAAAAGGAAAACCCAACAGACAAAGGAGATGGGATGAGCCAAGCCTTAAGCCTTTCCCAGTTTGCCAGTAGGAGCTGATCCTGGTTTGATCGGCTGTGACTGGACGAGCAAACCAGGAGGAAAAGTCGCAGGTTTAAAATCACCGAGGCTGAGCTCAGAGGAAAGAAGGGACGGGTTAAACACTGATTATTGTTTGAACAATGAGCTCAGCTGACATCCTCTATGATAAGGACCACAGGTGTATATGTTACGTGTACGCATGCACACACACACACACACACCTATTGACTGGGAGGGGGGAAATAAAAAAAAAGGCAATAACTGAATTATTGGGGTAATGGTGATCAATCTGCAGGCTGTATGTGGGATGTTAAACAGGGTTCCCACCCTTTGCTCTTTACAATCTTCTGCTGCTTTCTAACTGAGGAAACTGAGAAGGTGGGAAGATCGTTTAGTGAACTGTGGCTTTTTCTTTTTAACAGCTGTCTGAGATTAATGCTAGAGAATACACTGTAATGTACCTCAGCACCGTGTTACACTGTTAACACAGATTTGACAGATGTTTACCAGTCAGAAGTTGCTTTCATGTTCTCTTTAGGAATGATCCTATAGAGGCGCTGAACTTTAACCAAAAGCTCCCTCTAATAACGCCTTCTTGATGTCTGATTGCACTGATGCTAGATTATAGAGTCTGGTGTATTCACAGCTAGCAAGTGCTCTTCCCTTATGCAGATACATTGGCTAGATGTCAGCAGACTGCAGTCAACTGAATTGTGTCTTCTTGGCCCCTTTAATTCAAGCTGAGTGTCTGTTTACTCTGAGACATGGAGTCCAAAATGAGAAGACGAGTCAGCAAAGCTCATTTCTGTCCAATGACAGCGACGCTGAGGCCTTTTGTTGAGAACATCCTGAGCTTGTCGCTGAGTAAGCAGTAAGGCTTTTTGCCAGTGTGTGAGGCTGTTAGCCTCTGTTAGCTGCTATTACAGGCATTACATCCTTTTCAAAGACAGTTTCACTAACATTGTTGGACTTTTACACTTAGTAAATAAACTCTGTAATCAAACTGTGTATCAAAGTGTGATGTTTAGGACACTAGCCCAACATTAGCTGGCACCATGTTAGCTTACTACCAGCTTTTGCAGCTTTCTCCCTCCCACATGTCCAATTTGCTGACTTTAAGTAGCAATATTGGCAATAACTAAGCTGGCATACTACGTATGTGGCCTTGTCCATATCTGCTACTGTGTTCAAGATGGCGAGGAAATGTGACAGCTTTGGCAAACTGGTGCCCACTCCTAAGTGTTTTGGATGAATGGATGAATTCCAAGTTAACGAGAATGCATTCATTTGTTGGAAGATGTATTCATAATATACAAACACATTTCCATTCAATAACCTTAAAACATAAATAAAAGACTATCTGTAATATGGTGTATTCCTCACTGCGAGGAAGAGACTGGGAATTGTTCTTTTATGTGTAAAGGCCATGAAACAGCAAGTGTGCTGCAAATAAGCAACAGGAAATTCTCTAAATATGCACAGTTCTGGGTTCATCCAGTTCTCAAGAGAAAGCAGCAGCAAGGAGAATTTAATGGTTTGATCCAGGAGTTGAAACTGCCTTCATGCATATTTCATGATGTCAGTGGGGCAGTTTATTTGGGACCACATCTGAGGAGGCAGAGAGATTGTTTCAGAGAGTCGATGGAGCCGGAGCAGCCTCTCACGGAAAATGGTATCATTTTACTATTCAGGTAAATTCAATGTTTTGAGCCACGCAACCGAAATGAAGAAGAAGAAGAAGGTGCACAACGATGTTGGAGGACTGAACAGCAGCATGTTTGCTTTAGTTGAAAATCGTAGGCTCTGCATGAGCAAATAAACAGTGGTGGTATTGTAAATGGAACGCACGCCGACTTCAGCTCGACTTCTACATCGTTCTTCCAACTTTGTAAAAAAAATAAAATGAAACATGAAAAATGAATAAATCCAAGAACTTAAACACTGAACTGGGTTAATTTAGTAAGATATTAAATGACAACAGGCCCAAAATAAAAGACGTGAGAAGTTTAAAACATGATTTGTGTTCTTACTGTTTTAACAGTATCACTGCTACACGCTGTCATCTAATTTAACAAACCTGTTCCACGTGAAGTTGAGCTGACAGACAGATGAAATGACATAATCCAGAGTTGGCAACACGTGTGACCAATCGAAATCTTCCTAACGAGTGCTACACTGAACATGACGACACAGAGAAAGAGCATGCGATCGAGATGAGGAATGAGGAAAAGAATCTTGGAGCTTTGTCAGATGGATCCTATTTCCTGACTCCGGCAGCTCCGGCACCTGAAGGTGACGCTGACGTGGATCTATCTCCTGTCGTCTGCTACAGACGGACCCTCACAGGGAGTCGTGAGACTTTGGCTGGTAAACATCTGACTGGTTCTTAATTAGCTGAACAGAAATTGCAATTGTGGCTTTTTGACCTACAGTAAAAGATTCTGCTTCATTTCTGAGCCTTCTTTGTCTGTTGCAAGTCCTCAAAACTTTTTGTAATCCAACAATAAATAAAACAGCCCTCTGATAAGGCAAGGTTGATGAAAAAATAAAAAAAATATCTGTGATTGTTGTCATTCAGACGTTTTTGTTTCACCTGGCCCAGCGATCTCAAACCTGTGAGTCTCCTGGTCAGGACCAAACTACATCAGCACTGCTGGGGACCTATATAAACTGATATGTGCTGTTAAAACAGAAGGCAAACTGTGCTGCACAGTCTACTCCCCTTCTCCTGGACATCCCTCCTCTACTTGGTAGTTTGAAAAGCAGAGCAGCAGCAATAACAATATGTTTTATTGTTGGTTTTTCCCACATGTGTGTGAGGTCTTTGTATGATTCTCTGACATTCCCTGTCTCTGTATTTACTTTACTATATTTTACAAAGTAGTGGGAACCCTGGTTAGAGAGAGAATGTCAGGTAGTGTTAGAAAAGTCCAAAGTGTATGGGTAAACAAAAATATAATTAAAATAATTAGAAATAAAAAGATAATGGAAACCTGGAATGTTGGAGGGCCATGTGGATAAACAACAAAAAAAAAATCCAAGTTAAAAAAAAAAATTATAAAAGTTTGAAGACATGCAAGACAAAGGTAGGTGAAGTGGAAAAATACTTGAAAGAAGCAGACGTACCATTAGTCGGATGCTTTGCAAACGACACAGAAAATCGTTTTACTGCCGGCATAGACAACAACTCTGAGGAAATAAAAAAAAATAAATAAATCACTAGTGTTACTATGAGCCACAGTAAAGTTTAGATTAGGTTTGATCATTTCTTGTTCTTGTCTAAGGCGGACGCAGTGCAGAAGAAGAGTCATCAACTACAAATGTGTGGTTTAGGAATCAGTCTGTGAAGCAGCCCTGACTGAAGGTGCTGTTCAAACAGGATGGTTAAAGATGGCTGAAGATGGCTGTGGGTCCAAACACTGGCACAGCATCTTCTAATAAAGTGAAATGACATGAGTTTAACTTAAAAACATGAGGATTCACGAGCCCGATACTCACGACTAAATGCTGCTTTCATTGCCTCCAAGTTTAACTGTGACAGGTGCAGTCTGACTGGGTTGTGTGCAACAATTTAAAAATGACCCACATTACGATGCTTCAGCATAGAAAATAAATATAAATACGACCCCGACTACTCTGACAGGCCAGCGTCAACTGGCTGAAAACAGAAGGGAACCCTGCAGTCTTGAATATGAGGTGGAACAAGATGGATGACAAAAGAGCAAACTGTGAGACAGCCAGGAGGGTGGATGCTTTATGAAACCGCACTGCCACCTGGTGGACAACATGACAACCCTCGACATACAGCACTGAGATTCTTACTTTGGAAGAGGGGCAGTTAGCTGCTCAGTGATGATGTTTCTGTTGCTTCAGCAGCTAAACAGAAACATAACGATAGACTAAGAAACTAAAAAACACGCTGGGATGTAAAAATGTGAAACAGGTCGTCTGCCGTGACCAGTCAGGAATTGGGAGAGTGATGGGGACGCGTATTACTTTATTCCATTTATATCGTGCTAAGGCGCTATATAAGTGCTACCTTACAGAACAAAGGACCAAGGTGCTTTATATTGCAAGGTAGAGAGCCAAAATAAAAAGGGTCCTGCAGGTTGGTCAGTACTGCTACCTGGTGGCTGGATGAAATCCTGGTACCAAACCTGGCTTCGGACCTTAGGCACTGTCCTGTGTCCCTACTGGAGCAGGACAAAGCCCTGCCTCACGTGACCAGAGTGGGCAGGCAGCTCTTAGCTGAAGAAGGCATCGATGCCACTGACTGGGATCTTATGCATCGGTGCATCCAAATCCACCAAGACTGTCCAGGAGCTCACTGACGCCCTGATCCAGGTAATACGAACATCTGTCAGCTCATTAGGAGCTGCCCAGATGTCAGTGGGAGTGTATACAGGGACACGAGGACAATACACACAATTTAACCACATTATGACACAATTTGGATCCGCCTGCGATTTCAAAGTTTAACTCAGATTTTTGGCGAGATTTTGAATCTATCGTCCACTAAAAGCTGGATTCCACAATGTAAAGAAGTTTTTTGAGCAGTGTAAATAACTACCTAGCTACTGATTAACTAAATTAGCTCTCATGTTGCAGTGATATTGGTTTTAACTGACATTATACAAAGCATTTTTGTTTTTAGAAACAGATGTGTGAGGCTCCACAAACTCAGAGTACATCTACTGCCATGCTTCTCTCAAGTGTATCCTGAACAACTCATTTTAAAGCAGCTGTGCTATTCTGGCTAAACCTTTCTGCATTTCCTGTTTGGCAAATATTAAATAGTTTTGGTTTGGCCTGAGGCACGAATCCTAAAAAGGAGCACATCAGGTTTACTCAAAGCAGTAAAGGAGGAAACAAAAGAGTCAGAGGATATGGTGACTAGAATGAATATGGAGTTAACAGAAACATGACTAAAATGTAAAAGAAATATTCTATACATGTATGGGCATGTCTGATATTTGTCCCAGTCCACTGATTATCTAACTACTGTAATGACTCCAGCTTAAACATGTTTCATGTTCACGTGTGCAGCTTTCAGGCGTCATCGCAGCTCAGACAGATATAATTTACACATTACGACACAGAGGAGGTGTGTGCTGATTTGCTGTTGTCCTGTGCAGGTTTGTGAAGGCGCGCAGTCTCAAACACGTACCGTCTTTGTAGGACAGACTGCTGGTGGAGAATTTTTTGCGGTGCGCGCGTGCGTAGTCCTGCAGGTTGGGGGCGCTAGAGGACCCACCCAGGACAGTGGTGCTGAAGAGCCCAGCGCACTGAGAGCCTGTGAGGGGGGCGGGCCGGGTTAGTCACTACTACATCACATGCTGTTACTCAAACAACTGACCAGAAAGAGACAGATTCAGAGACACAAAGAGGAAAAAGAAAGAGACAAGCAGAAACAAGGACTCATGGGAGACCGTGCACTCACGAGGGGCCGGAGAACTAAGCCACATTAAAGGCCCCTTTAATGTATTAAGTGCAACTTTGTAGCTAAGGCTAGAATTCTTCCTCCCCTTCACATATTTAATTCCTACAGAATGCTTTAAACATCCATAAGAACATCAAAGAGTACAGAAAGAGGAGTGTAAGCTGCGTCCACACTGGAAACAATTTGCTTTGAAGCTGACGGTTGGCTGGCTGCAGACACTAAGCCCCGATTGCCTAGGTAACCCTCTAATGCATGGGGTGTCAAACATAAGGCCCGGGGGCCAGAACTGGCTTGCGAAAGACTCCAATGTGAAGGAGGACAGAACGTTTAAACTTTTACCTGTATTTTCATACGTTTTACAGCTTGTCCTAATGATAAGCACCTCCCCCATGGCCATTCACACATTAAAGTAACCGTCTAAGAAATGTATGATTTTCACATGAAAAAACCCCAAAATGTCCATTTTATAACTTGAGGACAGGCTGCACAATGAGCTAACAGAACGTTTCTGTAATTTTACACATTTATTTCTTATAATTTAAGCCTGAAGCCGCATGTCTTTATCATGTAGAAAAACTGAGCTGATGAAACTGCACTTGTTTTTCTTACATTAAAATAACTCAGGGAATAAATGTTTTGTTTAAATGTAGTCAAGTTCTTTACGCAATGACAGAAATGTAGGAGGAGTCTGAAATCCGCGCTCGAATGCATTTACTACCAGATCTGTCAGTTGACAGTATCCTCACGTTAGCGGCCACTTCAATCGTTCGGCTGGAAGACAGAAAATTTTCTGTGGTCCTGCTCGATTCACGTTGCCAGCAGTTATTCTGTTGAAATCACTGAGTGTCTTTCACCTTCGGTGGCCTCTGGTCACCACAATGCTCCAAATTGCTTCCAGTGCAGACGCAGTGTAGAAGTTAACTGAGAAGGATTAACGGCAAACCTGGCATCATCCATGATGTTTTAGACTTTAGCTCAGACTGTGCCTGATGTCATTCACACATCAATGAAAGACAGAGTGACAGAGAGGAAACATTTCAGGTGGATTTTTCAACAGCTCAATCACAGTCGACCCCTGGAGTTGCTCAGAGGCAGAGAAAGCCCCGGAGGCTTCATGAGCCTGCATAAAGGTTCACTCTTTAACTCGGAATACAAGATTCACACAGACACTGGTGACCAATCACTTTCATCATATTTAGTTTGCATGAATGGAGCAGAAACAACCTCAAAATGACTTCCTTTCTGATTTCTTGAAATCATGTCAGCAGCAATTAGCAACAGTGTCAGACACGTGTATCCATGCAGAATTCATTTTATGTCAGGAAACTAGGCCGCCCTGTTACAGAGGGATGTTTGACCTCTGAATGCTGACGAAGTCACAAACCTGCAAAATGCTCAGCTCGAAAAAAGCTTGTGTGCATGTCTCAGAGCAATGAGCACCGCCCTCATTCTGTGTCACTACCATTAATAAAAATGTCTTCCCGAGATAAAAACTCTCGTAGCTGCAGCCAAGCCTCCCACTCAGTCGTGTCACACAGTTGCCGCGGCAACAGAGCATTACAATACCTACCTAATCCGCTTTGTTTCATCTCCGGGGACTGACGAGAGCAGAACGAGAAGAGGCGGTAACTGCCGACTTTGGAGGAGGATGTTTCCGACAGGACCTGGTGGAAAGAACACGCCACACATGTTTTACATCACGTATCAGCCACCGCTACTTTATTTAGTGAAATACAGCCGTAGATAAGACCAGAGGCTAAAACCACAGGAACCAAGTCTTCTGTGGATAAAACACAGGAAAACGTAAACGATGTAGAAGCTAACAGACAGAGTTCAGTTACACTGTTTATAGTGTCCACAGTGAAGAGCTGTTGAAACAATTTTAAAACTCCTATTCTGGGTCTGCTTCTTTCTGCATTCAGTGCCAGTCTCACCTCCATGGATCCGGTCTTATGGTTGCGAATAAGTGGGGACTTCCTCTGAATGGTGATTGGCTCAGACAGCGGCACAGCCCGGTCGGTTTCATCCCGCGACAGGTCCTCCAGGCTGCTGGGGTCGGGTTGTTTTTGCCCGTTCTGGATTGAGCAGACATACTGTATAAAACTGACGGCAAATGCTGCCACCTGCAGAAGAGCAACGAGGAAGACTCTTTGCAATCCCACCTGCCGTGCTACCTCTGCAGAGGCGGGCCTGAAGCCAAAGCCGGTGGGAGCGTTCTCCTCCTCTTCAACACCTTTCACCCCGGGGCTGAAGTGAAGCTCCACATGGAAGCGCTCCTCAGAGGAGATGTCCTGTAGCGAGATAAAATCGGTTATTAGAAATTTGTAATTGGTGAGCCTTTAATATAAAAAATTATCTATTTTTGGGGGGTGTCATGACTTTGGCTTACAATTGAAACCTGGGATCTCAAATTCAGTATAAACAGTATAAATACCATGGATCTCTGTGTAGGTCAGTACCTTCAACCACATTTATGGCAAAGGCTGCTGACCTGACGGTTTTACAGATGATCATCATCATGAAACACCCAAACCAAAAACACGACGCTGTCAAAGCAACCTGAGCTTCACCTCAAGCCGACTGCAGGGACACACCTTCAGCTGCTTATTGGTTTTAGACTGATCATAAAAATATTCTAACATTTTGAGATTTCTGATTTGCCCTGCACACCGCTCTGCCAGCTGCCAGGTATCAGCTGAAGCGTGGCTGGGGGGGTCTGACTAATCGCTGGTGTTCAAACAGGAGAAGATGAAGATGGCTGCACTCCTGAAACAGCTGTGTATCGAATTTATTCAAATAAAAAGAAGAAACGCTATAAAGCTAGCATGTCATAAATTGAACTATGTGACTGCACGTCTACCACAAACAGTCAGAACATCAGAAGCAAAGAAAAACACCTTATTGTTGTCCTCGTACAGCATGATGACAATCTGAGTCATGTAGTTGAGCTCGGAGACAGCACTGAGGTAATCCATGGCACGCTTCCACTGCTGGTCCTTCTCCTCCTGTTGCACACACACATGTATACAGACACACAGATCAAGTCAGCTTCAGCTTTGTGCCTCCTCTGAAAACATTCAAAGCTCAGCCAGATCGACATTTGCTTACATCAAGCAAGCCCCCGTAGCGGAAAATGCTGAGCAGGGAGTGGACGTGGCTCTCACTGGTGAAATACAGACGGGTCCTGACGTGGCGTCCAGGAGACATCACTCCTCGAGAGTACCTGCAAACGTACAACCGAGGTCAAGTTCAAAATATTCTCCGGTCGGTCGGAATGCTGTTTAAGTCACGTAACTCCTAATCTTAGACCCACAGAGGGTGCAGCTTGTTGACAGACTCGTCCTCGTGAGTCCTCTGCAGGTCCAGCTGGATCTTTCTGACCAGTGGGAGGCAGTAGGCGTATGCTATGTCCAGTTTCTCCACTCTGTTTATGCCATATTCCTGCAAAAAAACAACAGACAAATGAGCTTAAAATACTACACGACTTTAATATATACTCAGAGTATATCAGAGTAATTAAACTGTGTGATTTTCAGGTGCTTAAGTTTTACACTTTGTTACAGTGAAAATATCAGCTGTGCACAGACTAAACTTTCCCTTAGCTTCACTGGTTTTAGCAGCTATACAGCACATCACAGCACTACCATCATCAATCATATTTGACATATGTGGGCCTGTATATAGGTTTACAATAGCACTCAATATATACTGAGTGTTTTTAAACAAAGTCGACATCAGGTGTGGAGTCCACAGCTGTAAAGTGCAGCACAAAGGATTCTGCCGTCACATAAAACCTTTAGCCTCAGCAGCATGTCATCTTTTTCTTGCACCTGGAGGAGCTGCTTGTTTCATGTGTTTATTGGCACATCAGTCATATAAAGACTCATGCATGGATCTGTCACTCTGAACCATCCTTACTGTCCCCCCCCGCCCCCTCACCTGTGGGATGACTATGTCAGCCAGAGCTCGAGACAGTCTGAACAGTTCCAGGGTGTCCTCGAGGCCGAGGGTGGCGTTGTGGATGACGTCGTACTTGACGCAGTCGTAAATGTCGGGGATTTTACTGATGTCGTAGCGGCCGTTCTTCATGCGGAAGTCTCTCTCTAGCTTGGACCAGCGCTGCAACATCAGCTCCAGCGTCTCGCTGTGGTACAGCTGCAGGTCTGGTGAGCAACAGATGTTTTCAGCTTTTCACTGCACCTTTCAGGGACTGAGCTCCAAAAGCAAAATGTTGGGGTT
The DNA here is from genome assembly GCF_036321145.2 of Pelmatolapia mariae. Taxonomy (NCBI): domain Eukaryota; kingdom Metazoa; phylum Chordata; class Actinopteri; order Cichliformes; family Cichlidae; genus Pelmatolapia; species Pelmatolapia mariae. The sequence goes on from NC_086227.1 coordinate 1,168,147, forward strand.
TTTATTTAAGCTTCAGAAAACGTGCTGAGGCCTGAGCTCACCTGCAGACTTGGGGTCTTCCATCCTTTTGCGGATCTGGGAGGTGAGGCTCTGAATGAGGGCGTAAACCTGGTCACATGTGGCCACTGGGTTCTTAACGATCTTCATTGAATTCACCAAAGAGGCGCTACAGGTTGGTGCTAGCTGTAAGAGCCACATGGAGAAAAGCAAAAGCTTTTATTAAAAAGCTGCTCACTCAACCGAACGACTACTTTCACTTTACAAAAGGCTTAAAAGAGCCAAACTTCCAACCACACAAAAAGAAGTGACATGAAAAATGAACGATTAATACTGAAATATTTAGTTCAAGGAACATGATGCATGTGGTGACACACAGGGAGGTACACCCTGTATCACTGCCACAGACACTGAGGAAACAGAAATGTTGTTTAACCAGTAAACAGTAAAAATATGTTGTACTGACTGATTATCACTGTTAGTTTGATCAATACGTATGAATTCATTGGTATTAGTGACACAAATACTTGTACTGGACTCACACACACATGCTGTGTGACATTCCTGCTAATGTACAAACGTCCTTAATCACCTAAACTCAGCGAATCGCTTAAAAAAAGATTATCTTAAAAAACATCCTGAAACCTTTGTTCTCACACTGGTTGCTGCACGTCTTTGGCCAAATGCAGTGTGGCTTTGTGACATTTACAGATATGCTGACGTGCTGTACGGGCTCGCAGTTATGGAAATCTGACTCGGACAATTCACATCATCACCACTGCACCGTTCCTCCCGGCCTGCATGCACATTCATCACGCTGTAGTCTCTGCTGTGCTGTCAGGCTGCTGAATAAAGGTCGATGTGCTGCTTTGTGGTGCAGGCACACCTCTGCAGAGCTCTTTGCATATGATTTGTTCCTAGTTAACATCACCTGCCCTAAATCCAGACATTTCCAGACAGCAGCTGATGATCCGCTTGTAGAACCAAGCTCTTCACCTCCTGTTTGTCCCAGACGTCAGACTCTTGTTTCTCCCATCATCACTGCAGCGCAGGGACTCGCACATGCAGCCACACCATCAGGCCGTGGCTTACAGAATACTAGACTTGCTTTCACTTTGCCATTAAGATTCGGATTATTTGTGCAGCCCTACTACCTCACATGCTCTCCAATATAACCACACAAACTGCTCTGGCATGTCAGCGATAAACACAGCTGGTCAGTCACCCTGTCGTAGTCCTCGTCGGTGAAGTCTCTGTCCTTCTGCAGGATTTCATGGAGCCGAGCTTTGACACGGTGCTGGCAGCTGCTCAGCGAGTCGCTGTCGTTGTCCAGCAACCCGTTCATGTTGGCACTCTTCACCATCTGAACCAGGATGGGAGTCAGCTCGCCCTCCAGGGCCAGCAAACCCTGCCCACACAGACACATTTCACTAGTTACTGCACGTCCAGTATTTGGAGGGTGTGTGCCGTGACTTGTACCAAAGCTCAAAGGCCTCAGCCTTCCTATTTCAGTTATTACACTTCTGTGCTGACTCTTAGAACAGCAGGATGCTGCGTACCTTTGCAAAAGCAGCAGCTGTCATCTGCACCCTGCCTTCATCAGACGCATATATCTTCAGGTCGTGTCTGTAGGTGCTGTGTAGGCGCAGTAACCCGCAGCCTGGAAATCCAGCATAGTCTCCTACAAAACACAGTATGCACGCACGCAGGCACGCATGCACGCACGCACGCACGCACGCACGCACGCACGCACGCACACACACGCACACACGCACACACGCACGCACGCACACACACACGCACGCACACACACACGCAGGCACACACACACGCACGCACACACACGCGCGCACACACACACAGACAGTCACTTTTAAGCTCGTCTGCACAGAGAATGAAGATGATGCTGAACACACTGCATAAAAAACTGAAGTTTTAGTAGCGTGCCAACAAATATTTACACATATGACCCAAGCATGTAAAAAAACCTTTATGTAACATGTATTGAAGGGTCCTGCTGACACCTCAGCTAAAATAAAGACATTTATGGGTGTTTCTATTTCACATCCTTCCTCACAGCTCTGAGCTTCTGTGCATCAGCAGCCTGCTGTGTGGGGCTGATGCTGCTTTGTGGCTTGTTTTAAATCATTTCTCTGTTTAAGACCTTTCATAACATGTAACTGGTGAGTTACCAACACGGACCTGAGATTTCAGCATGTTCATTTTTCCATCACCAGCTTATTGCTCAAAGTTACAATGCCAGCAGCACTGCGTGTGGTAAACACCATGTTTCAGAGGAAACTGCGTCTCACCTTGTCCTCCAGGGTACATACAGCGGAAGGCTCTCCCCAGTTCTTCAGCCTGCACTCTGCCAGCGGGGGTCAGCTCCCCCCCCCACTTCAGCACCAGCAGCAGCGATGGCCCTTCCTTACGAGTGTCTGGAAATAAGCACAGAGGCGGGCAGTCAGCACTCAGCTTTAGCTTGTTCCTTTGGGAAGAAGCCATTAAACAGTCTTTGTCTTCCTACCTTCCTCTTCACTCGAGGTCTTGGGCTGCCCATGGGGCAGGTAAGTAAGCTGCACTTTTCTGTTGATCCCCGAGAAGTGACCGTACCTTTGTTACGGGAAAAAAGCCAAAGATACTTATAGTTAGCAATGCATGACATCTCACTTCTGATAAGGAAAGAGGGGCTTGCTTTTATGACGACCAGCAAAATACGGCCTTGGCTGTGACTGTAAATATTTTCAGCAGTGTTATAACAGAAAGACTGACTTTGAAAACTTATGAAAATGTAGAAAAGAAGTGAACTGGTAACTTCTGAGAAACCCCTCTGTCATAAACACGGAGAAAGATCTACACCTTCAACAAAACAAGAAACTTTATAAAAATCTTTGGGAACGATCCCCATCCTTCAGAAAGATTCGTTTTTAAGTTCACTCATTATTGTTCAGAGGATGTCAGACTGGTTTTATATGGAGGTCCAGACTGAAACGCTCCTTCCTGTCAGCATAAAGAAGTTTATTTAATCCCAGAGACATCTGAATATAAGAAAAAGAAGTGTACTTATACCTCAGTGTGTCTCAGTGTTTCCACGTGATAAAGAAATGCTGCTGGAGCCACTGACACAAATGTGTCGACACGACTGTTTCAGTTTAAACTGTAACAAACACATGTGTCAAATTACAGGAAAGAAACCAGTTCATTGACCAGACTGCCCAGTCATTATAAAACTGAACTTGTAGAAAATGTAAAAACTGAAATTTGTAATATCAAATCTTGGGTTCTGTTTTTACTAACTGTGCTGTAGTGTGAATGTTAGCAGAAAAAGTCGTAAAAAGTCAAAAATTTGAAGGCCTCCTTCACATTTTCTAAAGTGACCTGGTGGGGCAGCAGGCCCCGGGCCTTATGTTTGACACCCCTGCTTTAGTCAAACAGTTTGCCGAGCTGAGCCAGAAACAGATTAAATGAATATGAGATCAGGATTCAGTAAAATGCTTCTCACTTACATCTCCAGAACCGTCTTCAGCTGCTCCAGTTTGGACTTCTTCTCTTCTATCTCACAGTCGTTCTGCTGCCCGATCTCTGCTAACAGCTGCCGGGTGATGTCCAGCACCTCCTGTCGGGGTCACACACACATGTTCACACACACTTTGTCCTCACAGAGGCCGCAATGACAAATGAAACCTTGGCTATTGTTTTCTTCTTTTACCTGCAGTTGTTTTGGTTTTTTGAGCTTTAATTTCCCAGTTTTGTATCCTCCATATTTCTCAAACAGATCAAAGAACCTGGAAGCATCCGAGACGTTAATCAAAAATCTTTAACCTGCAGGAAACAGGAGCATACTAACAGAGAGGCAGGCCTACATTGGGTTGCGAACTTCCATCTTCATTTTCTGTTTGGGCGTTCTGTCTCCGTGTCGGATAACGGCGATGACACAGCGAAGTTCCATCCTGCAGAGCGTGAGTAGAGATTTGAGTTTCATCAGTATAAATCTGTGTACATGACGCGTTTCTTCAATAAAGCTGTGCTTGTAGTGACTGCAGCTAATTAAGGCAGCACCTTTGCTACGCAGCTGAGCTTCGGGGAGTGTGATGGGCTCAATGAGGACGAACTGTGTGAAAATGTGCTGAATGCAGCGCACGCTTAAACCAACACTGCTGATTTTAGAAATCTGTTTGGCTTTAGTTTGTGTGCTGCTGCATGCTCTGCTCAGGGGCATGCTTACTGTCATCTACTGTAGCTAACACACAGTTATTATGTTAAACTGAAGAAGCAACTCTGCTTTTTAAAAATGACAGAATTTCTTATTTTTTTGCATTTATCAAACTACTTTTACTATATTAGGCAAAAATGGAATAAAATGTAGTTTATTTATTTATTTTATTTTATTTTATTTTAAACGATTGAATTGATTAAGTGGGAGAAAAAAGTGACCCACACCTTTGTGGCTGTATGTGAAAAAATAATTGGCCCTAAATCTAATGACTGGTTTTGGCAGCCTTGGCAGCGCGAGCTGCAATCAGGCGTCTGTGATAACTATGCAAGTCTAGTCCTCTGTGTCTGCTCCTGTTATGACTCACATGGTCCCTGAAGTGGTGGGAACAATGGGGATGTCTTCAGCCTCAGTAGGGATAGACCAAGGAATCTGAAACTGCGGAGCCAGTTCACGCATCACAATATTCCTGCAGAGAAACGCAGACTCCATCACCAAATCAGAACGAGACAGTGAACACCAGAAAAGAGAAAAGAACTAAAGGTGGTACCCGAGGATCTTGGCGCAGTCATCGTAGTACTTCATCGAGTTCTTCACAAAACTGAAACCGTTGACATCGCACACGTAGGAGTGTCCATTGGCCCGCAGAAGGTCGAAGCCGCACACTGTTTGCTGCAGCGACAGCAGATGAGGACTTGGTTCATACTCCACGACAAGAAACCAGAAAACTGTAACACACCTGACGTATCAACTGCACATACCTTGAATGCCAGGCAGACCTTACGAGCCACCAGTTTTTCCATGGCTGACAGCATGACGGGGTAACGAACCTCCTTGCCCTCGCTGTCTCTCTCCACCTTCCCGTCCAAAGCAGGAGACTTTCGGGCCTCGGCATGAGCGTAGTCCGGTCCCACCGTGTACACCTGACGTGAAATGAAAACACCCACAAAAACCTGAGAGATGACCCAACCGGGTAGTCCCCTCGTCGTGTGACTTGATAAAGTTTTACACTGGAGGCCTTTATTGACACAACGCCTAAAGACGATCTGTGCCTCCAGCTGCCCGACAGCCACGATAGAGAGAAATCCTTGAGGTCCTCTAAATCATATGAGCGGTTTTACTGAACACACCAGCACAGTTCAGGTTAATGTGGATTAACGTGACAGTTGATGAAATCCTTTGGAGACTTCTACAGGTGCTTTATTAGCATTAACAAAGTGTTCTTTGCACATATTTTATCTACCATGTACTCTGTGACAAATACTCTACCTTAACATCTGTGCCATCTGTTGGCATGAACTCTTCATAGATGTAAGAGCCCGTCTTCCTCACGCTGCTCTCTGGCGAGTAGACGCTGCTCCGGCTCCCAATCTACAAAACCCAGAGAGTCGTTGAGCGGCTGCTCTCTGTTTATGAGCTTCACCTCTGCATGGTTTCCATAAAACCCATCAAACTCTAAATTAAAGGCCACACTGTGTTTGACAATGCTGCCGTGGATCAAAGACAATGCAATTACTGATGAGCAGCAGTAGTCCCATATCCAGGGTTCATACGCATTTTTCAGGGTCAAATTCAAGCACTTTTTAAGCACTTTCAAGGTCCATTTTCAAGCACATTTACCCCCCCCCCAAAAAAAAGAATGCATGTTTCACTTAGCATCACCCCAGTAAGGCCATGTCAAAATTAAATCATTTTACGTCGACTTAAATGTCCTTTGTTCCAATGTTGTTAAAACTGAAAAATGCACCACAGACAAAAACTGAAAAATGGTGCAATATGCACTCGCTAGTGTACAAACTCAAACACATTTCTCTTAAAAATTACAATTTGAAAATGTGAACAAATCTTCATCTCCACTTGATAAAAAACAACAACCCCACAAAACTGCACCAAGCACCACAATAATACACAGCAAGGCCAAATTAAGAAGTCTTCTCATCAGATATTGAGGCTTCTTTCCTGTGTGACACAAAAAAATAGGAGACAGATGTTTGTTTTTTTAACTAGTTAAGCACCCACGCCCCCAAAAATGGGGGCAAAAGGGAGGAGATCATGTTCAATCTGTTATAACACGAGGTCAGAAAGTGCTGACATGAGTAGTGTCACAGAAACATCTGAATCTCAGATAAAATCTCATATAAACCATGTCTACAAACACCAAACAAAGAAAAGACACCAAACAGTTAAAGGAGCAGTAACATCACCATGAATCTGCCGACAGGCTGTGTGGGGAGGGGTGGGGGTCACACACTGAGACTGACCTGCAGAGACGCTCGGCAGCCCAGGCGGAGAAATTTTGCTTTTAGACTTTGCGACTCATCTTATTTCTCTGTCTGATATGAAAACTATTCGGTCAGATCGTTATTTGTGGTGAATGAAATACGGTTTCAAGCACTTTTAAGCACCACATCTGAAATTCAAGCACTTTTCAAACCTTGAAAAGACAATATTACAATTCAAGGATTTCAAGCACCCGTATGAACCCTGTATAGCAGGGGTGTCGAACTCCAGGCCTCGAGGGCCGGTGTCCTGCAGGTTTTAGATCTCACCCTGGGTCAGCACACCTGAATCAAATGATGAGTTCAGTACCAGGCCTCTGGAGAACTTCAACACATGTTGAGGAGGTCATTTAGCCATTTGAATCAGCTGTGTTGGATCAAGGACACATCTAAAAACTGCAGGACACCGACCCTTGAGGCCTGGAGTTGGGGACCCCTGCTATATATCATTAAGAGAAGAGCCTTAGCCTTTCAGCTAGAGGTGCTTCACTCCCACCATGAGCTCCCCTAAGACATCGCTCACTGGCCCTGTCCACCTCCTTGAGGATTGAAAATCTTAGGGAAACATCCCCATCCCTTCTGCTTCTTCTGGATGGGTGTCAAACATACTCAGGCGTAGCTGACCTCACCTCCTGCAAGCAGGAAATGGCAGAAGCCGTTTGCGAGTGTCGAAGCCGATCCCCGCCTTTCTCACGCCCCGCTGAGCCTGGCTGTGAATGGAACCAGCCCAGGCTGCTACGTGCACATAAATAACTGTGCAGTGATGGTGGTGGTTCTGGCTCAGACTCAGGCAAAGGTTTATCTGCCAACAGGACACCGACCCTGAACACATGGTAAATGGCCTGCATTTGTATAGCGCTTTACTCAGTCCCTAAGGACCCCAAAGCGCTTTACACTATATTCAGTCATTCACCCATTCACACACACATTCACACCCTGGCAATGGCAAGCTACATTGTAGCCACAGCCGCCCTGGGGCGCACTGACAGAGGCGAGGCTGCCGGACACTGGCGCCACCGGGCCCTCTGACCACCACCAGTGAACATCTACGAAGGTGCACCAGCGCTCCACATCCAACCTGATGGAGTCTGAGAAGTTCTGCAAAGAAGAATGGGAGAAACTGCCCGAAAATGCGCTAAGCTTGTAACAGCAGACTAAAAGAGACCTGAGGCTGTACTTGAACAGGCTGTGAATATTTGTCATTACAGGTTATTGTTTCTAACATTTTGAGGTGAAAAACAAATTGAATACTTTGCTGCTGCACTGTACACTGCACAATACATCAGCCAATAAAATGCACTCTGTTTCGTGTTCTCTGATTGGTCCATTTCTGACACTGTGTTTTTTTGAATTCTTCTGGCAACAACAAAACGTTTTTGTTCTTTCTTTCCATAGTTTAACCACATTGCATGAAACGCTTATTTATAAAGAAAAAATCAGAGACCTTTCTGAAGAGTCGCTGGCTTCCACCACCAGCCGATGTGGGGTAATAGATGTAGACGTTGTGGTCCTCGGCACACACGGGCTTCTCAACAAAAGGCTTCTGGAAGATTTCTCCGTTCACCTCCACATGATCCTCTCCTTCTACGAGGTTGCACTCTGAGACAGACACACACAGATCAAATGCATCTGTTTAGCACGCAGCCTCTTTTCATCACCACCCAATATTACACACATGACGTTCCACCTTGCCGTGTTTACTCTAGCGCCCTGTGAAGCAGCTCTACCCTTTCGACCACGTGATACTCATCGCTCATTTAAAAAACAGTCATTAGTGTCAAGGATAAGGACACTTAAGACATCTGACCGTTCATCAATCAGGAGAGTTTGTGTCACTGTGTTTAAACGGGAATTGGATGATAGAGCCAACATACCACAGCACTTAAGTATGGGACACTTGTGACTGCTTCAAATTTGATACTATATTTATCCTTCAGCTGAAAAAACACAAGTACAGCCTTACATAACAGACCCAAGGATGCTGCATGGACAATGGGAGCTTTGGGCTGTTTTTCTGAGCTTTTTAAAGTTTTAGAATTAATGGTGGCAAGGTAACATTTTTATAACGTGTGAAACGCTGTTATTGGCAACAGACTGTAACTTTGTAACAACAAGTGAGACCTGCCCCGACTCCCTTGGTGAACTCCCACAGCCTGTGGAGTTACTTTTTAGGAGCATATGATGCTTAAGCTTGCTTCTAAAAGCCTTTCCTTAATACTTGCCCAGAAAGAACAACAACAAAACAAATAGCCATATGACCTTAACTCATTCGTTTATGTTTTACTTCTAGACAAATATGTCTGGAAGTAAACAAGTAGAGGTCAAGAAACTATATACAGTAGATATGCAGCATCTAAAACTCTAACAAATAGGGGGAATAAGGTCCAGCAGAGACCTGACGGGACCTGAAAGAGGCCCTTTAACTGAAACATGTACTCTTTACCGAGGCATCGTCACAAATGTTCTCAGTGCATATATGTTATATATGTTACTTGTTATCAGCAGGAGACTGACCATCTGGTTTATCGGGGTCACGGTTCAGCACAGCATAGCGTGGTAGATCAATCCCTTCCTCCTGCAGGATGCGATACACCTCTCTCCTGTCAAAATCAAATGAAGAAACAAAAAGAGGAACAAGCACTGACTATTTATTTTCACATATCCTGATTCTCTTCACGTGTATTTAGTTCAAATGATGGAAGTAGATAGTTTCAGTAAAAGAGCGCACCTGTCCTGTATGTAATACTGCATATTCAGGTCATTGATGAGCAGAGGATTTCTTAGTTTGGCATAGCTCACGGCCTTATCCAGCGGAAATCCTGTTTTACACAAACATGCAGAGAAACCTGAAACAGACTCTTAAACCATAATCTTCACTATAAGACAGCCACTCAGCTCAGTGTGCGAATGCTTGGGAACTTTATAAGATGATAAACACAGCAGAATGTGTGCTACGTCACACAAACATCATCAATATGTGACGAAGCAGGGAAGCAACAAGCACAACGAGCCTGTTGTGTTTTTGCATGTGTGTTTCGGTTGGGGAGGGCACTGTACCCTTGGAGTGGAAGGAGATGAGGCAGTCACAAAGAGGCCATTTGTCCACGGGCTCGTTGAGGATGACATCCTCTGGGAAGATGACCACAGTGATGTACTCGAACCTGCAAAGCCTCTCCAAGATCTGGGTCATCGGCTTGGACTTTGACTTCTTCATCATGCAACAGATCCCCACGACAATCTGTCTCTCTGGGGGCTGAACGAGGAAGAGGAGAGCACGCCGGTTAAACTTTCGGCTCTACATACATTAACTGAAATCAACGCCAAATCTATTCTCTGAAAGTGCATCTGTAAGAAGACTCTAAATTATTATTTTTTTTAATATCACCAACTCTGTGACCTTCATCAAGGTCTAAAATTAAAACTATGATGACTTTACTTTCTATCCTCTGTCAGCATCTGTGCACCTCACTAATCCATGCATAGCTAAATGTATTTAATCGAAGCTAAATACGAATTATGGTGGTTTTTAGAAACTTCTCATTTCTTTAGATGTATGCATCTGCTAAAAAAAATTAGCTAATTATACTAAACTGTAAAACTTAACATAAAGGAGAGCTCTATTTTATATTTGCATCAAGTATCACTACGTCCAAAGTCATGCTAAGTCCTAATGAATCAATGACTTGATTATTTCGGAGTAATCGACTGGTCAAAAGCCATGGATATACTGGTCACTACGGCTGCCATGGTTACAACATGATAGCTTAGAGCTTCCTGCTGCTGACTAATCAATGACAATCAGCTGTGACGGGAGAGTCACCCACCGAGTCTGTGTCTTCACCGTCCTCATACAGCTCCATATCTGTCCTTATGCTATCTTCCAGGACCTCGCTCTCATCGTCCTCGCAGCCCACGAAGAATCTGGGAGCGCCACACCGGCTCTCACCCGGGCTGTTGGGCTCTGACATCACAGTCCCCCACGGCAGCCCTCAGCATCCCGCCACGCCATCGTACACCAACACGCCGCCGGAGCGGGCCGCCGATGGGAGGGCGCGAGGCCTGGGGAGAGGGATGGGACTGCTCTGCCGGGGCGACGCAGCAGAGCGGGTGGACGAAGGCGGGCAAGGCAGAGCGGCAAGGCGAGACTGAACAAAGGGCACTCCAGCATAAAAGGTTTTGTAGGAAATTATGGTCCAGGCCGGTCCTCCGTGGTGACGACTTCACTCGAGCATTTCATTCTTCATTCAGCAAACTCACGTGTTAAACAGCTCGCTCGTATTTCACAAGAGTCTCCGGCAACGAGCTACGGCTCCACTTGTGTAACGACGGTCCCGTCGTCCATTTGTACGCAAACTTGACAGTCCTGCAACGAATGAGAGCACAACATGAAAGCTACACTTATGAGACTGAGCTTCACAGTGCAGAGCAATGCTCATCTGCACTGCCTGTAGTAGGTTTGTTACCAGGTTACAAATATTAGCTGTTATAAATGTCACACTATGTTTAGCTCATGATTTCATTTCACTTTCGTGGTGGTCAGCATGTCCTGGAAGCTTTGTTCTAATAAGCCAGTTTGCTGAGTGTGCAAAAACATATAGAAACTCTTTTTTTTTTTACCAACACTGAAACAAAAAGGATTAATAAATGAATCCAGACATGTTAAACTTACTAAATCCTTTGTTCATTCCCCCACAGCCCCAATATGCAAACAGTGGTTTGATTTAAATGTCATAATTTTAGTCTTTCAGCTCCATAACAACTTTGTGTTTATTAGAAAAATTAACATCATGCCTAACGCTCCAAATCTCACCCAATATTAAGCAGAATTAGCCTCGTCATTGCTGGATTACACATTAAAGTGACGCTGGAGCCTGGTGCTGGCCGTCAGCTCTGTTCTGCCCAACATAAGCCGGTCACGGGCACGGGAACGTCAGCAGACCACAGACCACAACTCCTCATTACTCCCTGGCGCACTAGATGACACAGCTGAACAACAAACCACTTCAGCAGCAGGCACAGTCACTCAGGCAAAAGCTGCAAAGGCTCCCAATGAGAGTACGAACCAGTACTCGATTACACAAATGCCTGAGGATTTCAAAAAGGCCAAGCTCTCTCTGCAGAGTGTGGTTGTTTATTTTAAGCCTCCAGTGACCTGAAAACTAACTGCTCTTACGTAACGGCTTTCATTAATTAACGCGACAGCAGAACGCCGCTGAGATTTTGTTGTTGTTCAGTCGTTTTAGGGACAGCTCGTTTGCAGCTCGGACTCCCCTGGAGTTGTTCTGCATGCTCACAATAATCCATACTGATCTTCACTGGAACATAATGTAATGGTAATAATGCCCTTCAGTTTGCCACCATCTTTAACACGCTGTTTAATCTGCCTGCACCATCCTTTTAAAACAGCTTTTTCTTTTTTAAATTGGAAAGTTTAAAACAGCAGGGTGAACCTTATATGGGCATCTGTAGCCCAGATGACCATATAAGGAATATCAGCTCTTACTGACATCACATAGAACCCATTCAAGAAAAAAGGAGCATTTGAAACTGAGTGTTCAGAGCATTTCTTATATTGAAAAATATACTGGGTACTGGTTTTAAATATATATGTGTGGACATGTGGTAAAAAACAAAATCACAATTTTCTGGGTGTCCTTGTAATGTTTTATAATAATAATAATAATAATAATAATAATAATAATAATAAACTGAGCTGTGTACTGTTACAAAAATAAAGCTAATTGAGAAATTAGGGACAATCTTTGAACATTTCACACATGAAATATTAAGATAATAATCCACACACAGATACACACAGATACACATTTCAAAGATAGCTTTGCATGACTGCAGCACCTGTCGAGCCTGTTTTGATGAATACTGCATTTCTGCTGAAATTCACTCTCACGCTTTCATTATTTAAATGAAACTGTTTTCATACCAAAGTGGATCAGTGTGTGAGAGCCTGAGCATTAGTCTGCTCCTTTCACCTGCTTACTCCAGCTACCAGCAGGGCTGCAGTTCCAACTGAGGACACCAAGGTCATCAAGTCCTTCGTTTTTTTTCATAAGACTATTGAGGTGATTTAGTCTTTGTTAAACTGTGGAATTTAAACTAAGAGCTGCTGTGAGCTGAACCCTGTTGCCCCTCATTTTACACAGGTTTTTAAATATGACAGAGCTTTAGTTTTCATTACTGATTTATTTGACAATTTTCCTTAACTAGTCCATTTCTACGGCCTGAAACAGGACTGTCTATAACGGTCCTGTATAACAAGAACACTCCAAATCATTCCCAGTGATATGTAAAGACCCCGAATATTAAAAAAACATGTAGGAAAGCTTTAAGCCTAGGAATATGTTTCGTTTTTAAATCGACAAAGATAAAAAAAAAATACTGTTGTTGCTGTTTGTTTTGGGGGCAATGAACTGAAGTCATTAATAGATTATTCAGAGCAATTCTAATACTGATGCAAGTACTTTACAGATAATGCTGCACCACCAACTCCGACTGGGAGGAGGAAGCTGGCTCAAATTCAACAAAGCAACCGACAAAAGAATTCAATTCAGCATTATTATGTTTCTTCATAGTTGCCATTTTCCTAATTTTGGGGGTTTCCCAAACTTAGAGACTCCCCAATCTGTTTAGATAAAACTCTTTTCATATCAGTGAGTTTCCAGCTTCCTTTTAATGTTTAATGGGGAGCCAAGACACTCGACAGTGGAGGTTCACACCACTTAAACGACACTGTAAGCCTAAGACTGAGTGTAGATACTTTTTACTGCCAAATGCTGATGTTGCTGATAGCAACACAGCTGAAGAGAATATAAACCTTCCTTTCTTCTCTATAAAGGGAGCAAATCTTCTCTTGACTTGGTTTTATTTTTTTTTGAGCGGGCGTGATAAATTGAAAAATTTCCTCACAAATCTTCACCCCCTGCGGTCAGCAGATGGTTATGTATGGAAGCTTTGAGATAAACTGCTGCTTAGCAACACTGACTGTATTACCAATACGTTAGCCTATAAAAAAAGAATAAATCAATATGTCTTAAACAGGTGACACTTGAAGTACAGCAAACAATACTGATGTTCAATTTCTGAAAAGAAGAAAAAAAAGAGCAAAATATTTCTTGGTCCCTTCTAGTGAAATATGAGAATTTGATGCTTTTCTTTGTAATAACTGATAATAAACACAATGTCGTTCGTGCCGGTTTGTTGTCAGAGAAAACTAGACCTTTGTCAGGTCATGTTTTCAGTTTATAGACAAGCTATTAGATGATTTATCCACCATCAGCTGCTGCTCTGACCTAAACAAATGAATTTCAGTATCACATTAGACATATTTAATGAGACAAGTACATTTAGTCGGGTATTGTACTAAAGTACACCTTAGATACACTTGCAGTTCTACTCTACTGTATTTTGTGAGTATATGTTGTACTTTGTGCTCCACTCACATAATTTTCAAGTTATTATTTTGCTGACCTGTGATCCACGATTATACTGGCAAATAGCTCGTTCTGCATTTACTTTACACTGTACTTGTATTAATGCAGTTCTGCTTAACGCTGTAATTTTCCACTGCAGTGTTGCTACTTTGTTCCTCAATGATTTAAATACCAGTTTTGCACAATAGTGGAGAAAGTATGTATACAAAACTATTTCCTGCGCCCCTTTTCATGTAATATCATCGTTACAAGTAATATGTTTGAATATAGTTTTCTTGTTTGTGGGCTCCACCAAACCGGTTCTTGGTTCCGTGTGTCAGTAAAAACCACCTGCTTGCCCCTGCTTCACTGACACAGCTAAACACAGGGATACTAACTACGTGAAGAGATTGCATTATTAGCACGGAGAAAGACGTTTTAGTGGCTCGGGTTCGAGTTGGAAGAAGGCCTGATGGGTTTAATACATGAATATAACACCCAAGGCGGGAGAGAGCCAACTGACGGATAGCTCACATGAACGACCCCTGACATGTAGGGGTCCGACTTTAAATACCTTTGTATGCTAAAAGGACTTGTTCTCCCGAAATGTAGGCTACATAAACGTGACTCATTATTAATATCCACATTTAAACCCCAAACCGCTAAAGCTGGTTGAATACAAAAGCCTCACTCGGTGAAGAAATTATCGTTAGGTGCCGTTCATTTTCTCATTATTCATTTTGACATTTAGCTAATGTTAGCATTCAGCTAGCTGGCTCGCCAATGTAAACAAGTCTCCCAAAGGCCATTCTGTCTGCATCTGAAGCACATTCCAACCAGCCCGGCAACTATCAGTGGTAACGCCTAACACTAGCTACATGCCAATCACGTTTCCGTTCTCAGGGCTTTAGGACAAAAGTGTGAACTCACGGTGTTACTGGAAGATTTACCACTGCCATCGGCTCTCTTCCGTCCCTTGACAGTTTGCATGCGAAACCAATCTTTTTATTTTTCTCAGGTTGACATGGGCCGATGAGCGTGTGAATCAGCCAATCAGAAAGGCGAACTTCCTGGGAGGCGTAACGTAAAAAAAAATCACGTGAGCCAATGAGGGACACTCAGCCAAAAGAAAAAAAAAAGGATCGTTAGCGACCTCTAGCGATGATGCCAATAAATCATATTAAACCCCATGAATAAGAAGGGGATGTCGCTCAGGTTGATATGTGTGTGAAGGCAGACCAGCAAATAAGTTTTTTCACCTTAATGAACTCTTTTTATGTTTTTTTCCAGAGCTTAAGAGGAGGAGACAAATGTTTTTTTAGAATTTCAAAACAGTTAGTTAGTCTGTCTGATAAGATTGAAATATTATGTGATATTTACTATAGTATTTAATTTTTGAAGCAGTGGTTATTTTTACTGGACCAGCGAGGATTCTGGGTAAAACTCCATGGATGAGGACTTAGAAGGACTCTGGCCAAAATAACATCTCTGATGGACACAGTCTCCCACCCCATGCATGTAAATGTTGCTGAACTGCAGAGCTCCTTCAGTGCCAGACTGCTGCATCCTCGATGCATGAAGGAGCGTTTCCGCAGGTCCTTCCTCCCTGCAGCTGTCAGACTGTACAATCAAAACTGCTCCCAACAAACAGATGTTTAGATCAGCGCTGTAACTTGGCACTATTTTATCAACTGATTCACACTATAACCAGGGTTTGCCTCTTATCTGTATTTAATTTTATTTAATTTAATAACGGTACAGTACTCTGTTTATAGTAACCATTGTCCTTGATGTAAATATGTAAAAATTGTGTATGTTTCTGTTCTGTGTCTTGTTTGTTTGTATATGTGTCTTTCTTGCTGCTGTTACACCCAAATTTCCCCTTGTGGGACAATTAAAGGATTATTCTATTCTATTCTATTCTATTCTATTCTATTCTATTCTATAAAGGTCAGCCTCTTTCTCTTGTCACAGAAGGAGAGTAGCCTTATGTGCTCCTGTCACTACTCTTGTTGGCAGTCTTTTCCCCACTCCACTGGTACCTTTTGTCAGTGGCGGTCCTAGCCTGTTTGGCGCCCTGGGTGAACACTCCCTCTGCCCCCCCCCCCCCCCCCCCCCCCACACACACACACACATACACACATATATGAAGAGAGAGAGAGTATGCATAGTATGCAAACGGCTACTAAACAGACATCATAATTCGTCATACAATGAGAACAGGACAAATCAACAATTGACACTGACTAATTAACATTATATTATTGTATATATTGTTTGGAGTTTAGTCTGTTACTGTTACTATTTTTACCATTTCTTCTTGGAGGAACTGTAACCCACATAATTCCCTTAGGGATTAAGAAAGTATTCTAATGTTTTAGGATACATGACCTGCCATTATCCAATGACACATCTGCTTACCTGTATCTTTTGCTCGTTTCTCCTTGTAGGAGCCATAATTAACTGTATTGAATTTTAATGATCACTGGGTTTTCATTTCTTTGGTTGCTATGGTGATGTGTAACGGGAGTCACGTGGGTGCTAGCGGTGACATTAAGAGGGCGTTGTCAGTCTGTCTTTCACTGGTTTGATTTTGACAGAGAGCAGGGCTGGGTAGCCGTAGTTTTTGTTGACCGCAGCACAACGAGTTTCCCCTTGTTGCATTAGAGCTGTGATGTTTTAAGAGTTTGAATCGCGAGCCGATCACATTGCTCTGTAAACTTTTCAAGCACTTTAATGAACAAGCAAGCAATTCCACCTCTCGCATTATTGCGTGAAGTTGACAGCGCGTCAGGCAAATAGGCTCAGTCCCCGGCCTCTAGCGACTGTGGAAGTCGCTACACTCCTCCTCTTCTTTTCTCTTTTTTTAAAACTTTAAAAACGGGTTGTGTGTGAGACTTTAAATCAACAAAATATAAAATATACATTTTAAATTGGTATTGATCCCTTTACCCCTGCTCCTAAAGTGTATATTTATTTTTTTACTCTTAAATATTTATTGTTTATTTACTTGCACTGCTGTAACTGGAGCCTCGTCGTCTCGTCTCTCTATATACTGGACTGTATGTAGCGGAGATGACAATAAAGTTTACTTTGACTTCAGCAGCGCGCAGGCGCACCGAGGGCTCTCGCGCTCACTTTTCCTGTATAGAATTTTGAAAAAACATCGGTGCAAATTATAAGTCTGTATCATGATGTCTGCTGTTTTCCTGTTTGTTGGTTTGTTTTTATTTTGTTTTATTTTGCAAGTTGGTTATTAGATGCTGCTCCAGCCAGCCAGAGAATCCCCCGCCGCCCCGCCCTCTCCTCCCTGTGCCGCAAGCAGCAGGCGCACCTCGCAAACGGAGGGCGCCCTTACTCCCAGCAAATGGGCGATAGAAAACCGATCGGTGCCTATGCCATTCCCAATATGCGCTGGCATGATGTCGGGGCAGCATGAGTACGAGCAATTTTTTTTTTTTTGCCGATGCCCGTGATGCCGCCCCCCACCACGATGCCGCCCCGGGCAACCGCCCGTGTCGCCCGTATCTAAAACCGCTACTGCCTTTTGTGGACAGAGATTAGAGGAGGCTGCTCCCTCAACCCCAGACCTCTGCTTTTCAAAAAGCAGGAATGGGAAAGAGGACTGCTGGGAATCCAAACCCTTTACTCCTTCATAATGAGAAGCATGAAAGAGAGCTGCACAGAGCTAGTAAGGGCAAAGAGGAAGAAGGTGAGTTTTGGCTAAAAGTCCCACCCTAAACTTCAGGTCAACAGGCAGGAACACAGAGGAGAACTACTGGGAGCAGTAAGCCTCGACCTCAGGCCTCAACTTCACAAACGGGAATGGGAAAAAGAATGATCTTCTTCAGTTCCTGTCCTAACAGAGGGTTCTATGAAAGGCCCTTTGGGTGCGTGTTGTGGGCTGATAATACAAAGTGACAAACATGTTTGATCTACGAGTGGAAAACTGGAAAACCCTTTGTGATTGGCAAGGTTTACAAGGTTTTAGTATCTAGCAAATACCTGTTCCTCTGTAATCTTGGAAGCTGGTTTCTGAATCCAGCAGGACCACCGAAGCCACAGGCTGCTTTCTCATGAGTCTGGCTGGGTTGGCAAGCCACATGCGCCGGGGCTTTATTAACATTTGTCTCTTTTTTAATTGATTTTGTTTTAAATAAAAGTACTAATATTTAATATAATATTCATATTCTGTGGTTCTTATAGCTTGTGGAGTTCAGTGTCTTGTTCTACAGCACTTACTGCTGATGGCCTTATACTTTCTGAGGTACTGAAATAAAACTTTGTGCCTTCACACTCACAACTTTGTGTAGTCACTCTGAGCATTGGACTGCTCAGACTGTCCAGGCTCATGGAGAACATGGAAATTCCACATAAGGCTCCTGACTGAAGGTATCAAGCATGAAACCCAACAGGAGTCAGGACAGGAGGACATACAGAAGATGATCTAAAACCATATATGTTTTTTTTAAAGTATGAACTTCTGTAATTTTGCTTCTGTGCACTACCGCAGTGAATTTTAAATCAATTAAGGTGTGATTGAAGTGCAGACTTTCAGCTTGAATTCAAGGCTTTTAAAAACACCTTCCAGGAATTAGAGATGTTTAATCCCTTCATTTCAGAGTTCAGCATTTTTAAAAGGTGACCCTGCACTCTTGGAACAAAACCTCCGTCCTGCCGCCGCTGCTGCTGCTGCTGTTGATGTGAGGGCCAGCTTTGACGTCAGTGTTTCTCTGTGCCACTGTGTGCAGACAGGACCCTGTAACCACGGGCTACTTGGTTACATACTTGTGTGCAGGCCAATGGGCGGTTGCAGAGGGTTGCTATGAAAAGAGCATTTTATTAACAGCAGGCTCAACAGGGTGGTAACAAGGCTCTTCTGTAAGCGAACGTGCAGAGGAGTGGGGGCACCCACATCCACAAATATTGCTGGTAAAAAATAAAACTACCCTTTAGTTGTCAGTGTATAGAGTATAACGGGCTGTCAGGTGAACAGACTTCTTTTGTCACACATTCAGTCAAATAAATCTAAATGATCTGCGTATTCTCTTTCACTACTGAGAAGTGTCTGCCACAAAGACCCTCTGTGAGGAGGCCTCTGCTGCCCTCCACCCTCATGTGGCTTCCATTTGCCGAAGTCAGGGGCGTTACACTAACTGTGACTTACAGCAGTAGCTCAGCGCACGTCAAGAGGTTTCATTATGAATGCAGATCCAGTCTCTGTGCCGCTGGACACCAGCCTGCTGCTGCTGCGCTTCCTGTCTCCAAGTTGCTGAACGAGATGATGGATTTCCTCTTTTTGTTAGAAAAACATGATCAGTGTATCCTACTGTGGATTTAGAGATCATAGCACAAGTTGATTGCAACAATAAGCTTCAGTTCATCACTGATAGGGATGATATCTTGAAATGAGCATTAAAAAATCCCCCAATAATGAT